>NW_014569531.1:0-76974 GCF_000743755.1 Blastocystis sp. subtype 4 | reverse complement strand
TGAGGAATTGAGCCTTGTCTCCAAGGACTGATTCAATATTCAGAGCCATTCGGTGGATAGTTGAGTAATTCACATCTATTCCTAATACCGCAAAGAAACAACGAAAACCGCGGTTACCTGAATTCATATTCTCCTCAATTCGTCTTGAATTCATCCCTTTCCATGAGTAAGAAGAGGGAGAGCAATCAAATCACCCCATCGAGGAACGAAACCGACGTACTTGTGGAGAGTAAGATGAATACGATGTATCTGGATCGATTCATTCAGGCAACATCTGTGGCACCGAAATTAATTCAAATGCGAATGTTGCCTCTACAGATGTCTCTTGACTTGTAGTTTTCCAAATGTAAAGGAGATCACAGAGTCAATGGCAGCTTATGTCCATGTTTCTAGGCATGTTTTATCGTTGATGAGAGATAATCCCAGTGAGGGAGTTTTGAAGGATGTGATTCTCTGCGTTGGTGATGGTTCGACTCCACGATCCGCTGCGCTCTTTGCTTTGTTCTTTCCTGGTTGGGAGTGTTTTAGTGTGGATCCTCAACTCCAGGATGTACCTAAACGATGTGGTAGTGAACATTTAGGGATTCATTCAAACACATGCAAATGAGATTAAGAAGAAAAAGCATGATACCGATACAATGCGTCAAGAACGTCGTGCTCTTTGGGACTCTGTTCCAAATCTACATATTATAGGAGACTATATTCAAAAGATTCGAATTCGGTGTCGTCATCTCATTATTGTGATGATTCACTGTCATCTCTCCTTCCAACAAGTAATGAGTTCTGTTGATTGCCAAGATATATTCGGTGTGATTACTCTTCCGTGTTGCAACTACTTTGAGATCCAGAAACGGTTTATGAATCAACCTCCTACATTTGAACTTCAGGATCCAGGTATATGGAGTGAAAAGAACACCATTCGACTATGGGTAAAACCATCCATTCAGTGGAATGATGATTACACTCCCTTTCCTGGAGATGTAAGTGTGTTCCCACTCACTATTCCCTCTCCTCATCGGCTGATATCGGCAGTTGAATTGAGGACATGTGAATTGGATCGATATGTGTATGCAGCTGGTGAGATTGTGTCAATTCGGAAGTTTGGGAAGAAGTTGACATTCCTCTTTTTAAATACAAGTAACGTTTATTTCAGTAGTAATAGCAATTCATATGCATTCTATGAGACCGATTCATACAACCGTAACAATGAATGTCAGAATGCCTGTGTGATTTTGATGAAACTTCAAGTATATATGATGTATTATAGTTACAGGTAGTTCATGGAGGAGAATCAGGAGAAGTATGCGCGTTTGTTTGATCTGGTGTCAAAAATGAAGATCCGTAATCTTTTGTTGAATGAATGAATCTTAGGAACTGTAGTGTATGTTGAGGGTCCTGTTGTGAAGAGCAAGAGAGATAACAACATCATTAGCATTCAGGATCTAACAGTGCTTGCTACGTAAGATATGGAATGGATGGATTACAGCTAGGAATAAGCAAGAAATCGACGCGCAGCGACTGGTCACAGGAGTAGATGTCGATTTTCTCAATATTCCGTGTAACAACGAACGGAATATCAATTTTGTGAATCGGAGTGATTATTATGTTTGTTTTTTCAATTTGTTTCTCATGCGAGTGCTGGACAAGAAGATACAAAAGGTTCTGAGTATGAAAACGACTCAGAGCGATATCCAAGAGGCCTTGGATTCCTTTGCCGAATACTACGATACCACAGAGAATACCGTAGATAGTCGAAAGAACTTGCGGTATTCGTTGGAAGGAATTAGTTGTGATCTTACGAAGCGATTTGCTACTGAATTGACCAAATTCAACACAGTAGTCTCGACTTCGAATGCTAATCTCTGTAGGTGTTTGAAAAGTTTTCTTCTTCCCTAAGTGAGGTAAACCAGATGTGTTCAGACATCCGTGCTACGATTGATGACACTGAAAAGCAGACACGCTCATTAAATGCATTCCATGAGGATACAAAGTCTTATGAGTTGGGCATTTGTCTCTTGAGTAACCTCTAGACAGCGTCTTCGTTCTCGCAAAGTGGCACTGGAAGCTTTCTTACACAATTACTGTCTATCTTCTGAAGAGAAGGATATTCTAACAACGCGACCTATTCTTGAGAATGGTGATGAATCCTTCTTTGTAGTGTTAGCTCGTGCAAAGGATATCAAAGAGCGATGTACTGCACTGATGCAGGATCCATACTGTATGATGACAGCGACATTGGAATTGTTGGAGACGATCTCTGCCGATGAAGAGAATGGATATCATCGATTGTTCTCCTGGTGTCAGAACGAGTGCCGTCTTACAGGAGATGTGACCTATACGTTGGATTGTGGAAATTCCAATTTCCTTCGTCTCCGTCGTGGACTGCAAACCCTACGACCCAAGGATACCTATTTCAATCACTGTATAACGGAGTTTGTGAACAATCGTCGTAATCTACTAACCATTCGTCTTTCGGAGAATCTGAATAAATGGAAGCGACATCGTTCTGATGAGAATCCAAATCAAATGATCAGTGATCTTTTTACATGGCTTCATGAATACATGAATGAGGAGCGGGAAGGAGTTCGAATGCTTCTTATTGAAGAGGATGGTTCAGATGCCCATTTTGTGATGAGTTGTATGGATGTTATTTTCAGTGGGGCAAACAAATTCGTCCAAGAGTTTCTCATTCCATTTTTCGAGGACAATTCGAATTTGGTTCAACTTTTCGAAGCAATGCAGATTCTTGCATTCTATGAAAACATTGTAGCATCTACTATTTCTCCAGAGAGTTCACTCCGATCAACATTAGTCTCCATCGAACAAACGCTGTGGTTTAGAATCACTTCGTTGCTTATAGTTCGAGTAAAGCATTACTTCCGCTTGTCTCCATTCGTAAGCAACTCCTTCGTCTCATCAACCACTCCTGACCACACAGGGAATCATAGCATCTTGACTGAACTTCTTCTCTTGCTCCGTCAATGCTTCGATGTGTAGGAGTGTATCGTCTTCTTGAATATTAGGTTTAATAACATGACAATGACTATGGAACGAAAGACGGAATTGTTTGATTCGCTTGTAGAAGCATCACTTAAACCGCTAACTGAAAATTCTCGTGAGTATTTCCAGATTCTGGATACGATGGACATGTATATGACTGTCGTGAATGTGATTGAAGAGCTGAAGAGTGTGGTGAATTTATATGGATTTGGTGTCAATTACAATTACTATTTATGTGAAAAGAGTGATTTCTATACGGATATGATAATCAAGGAAAAGGTAATCACTAAACAGCTGGATGATGTGTAGTTGAATACGTTGTTCAAAGACTGTGATCTGTTGAAACTGTTGCAGCAAATGAATTCTCTTTCTCCTCCTCTTTCGATTCATTCCATTGCATCTCCTGCTGTGATTGAGAAGGGAACACAACTGCTTGTCTCAAAGATGTATCTGTTCATTAACAATGAGTTTTATGGGATTCATCCTAAGTTGAGAAATCGTGTTAAATTAGCTGCTAGTCGAATGATATCCTCGGAATATGAGCGGTTGTATACAGCTGTTCATGATCCTCAGAATGGATACATTAATGTGGAATCAATTATGTTGCACACACCTCAACAGATTAAAACGCTTCTGGACTGTGATTTGAGTGTTTGTTAGATAATCTTTCGAGTTCCATTCTCCCTTCTGTATTGATGAGCACTCCACAAACGACTAATCTGGACGAGAAACGGGATATCGTTGTGAAGATGAATGACGAAAACAAGGTTCTTGTTCTTCGATTCTATCACCATGCTAATGTAGGACTGGTAAAGACTAATTATTGATTCTAGACCGATCAGGATACATTGCGAATGGAACTCAGCAATCCAGATGACCTGACATTTCTAATGTTTTCTGATATTGACAGTAATCTCTATGAGTCTGTTATTAAGTCGCAACGTGTATCCGTTCCTTACGATCAATTCTTGCCACGATTTCTTTCCATTTTAGATCGAATTTCGGATTCTGTAGATGGTTTATCGGATTTGTTCACGTTGGAATGGGTTTTGACTGTGATTGTAGATTCTCCCTTCAGTTCCAACTGAAAGATCCAACTTCAACATTATCTGTGATTCAGCAATCTGAATTCATGACTTTTCCTCTTTTGTCTCTTCCCTTCCGGACAGCAACAGATACAGAAATGAATTGCTATCTCATCCATTTAATTCAGGAATTCCAGAACGGAGTGAGGATTCGTGGAGTGCATTACATGTAGGATAGACCAGCCGTGAACCAGTTCCAAAAGCTTCATGATCAGTATACTAGTGATATAGCAAATTTGCAGCAACAACATGCAGATTCGTTGTCATCTCTTCAAATCACTTATGAGAGTCAAATTGCTTCTCTAACTGAGCAGATAACATCAATTGAAGCACAACATGCGTCGACTCTTCAGTCCAATCAATCACAGTGGTCCGAGCAATTGACAGCAGTTCAGAATCAACTATCGGAAGTAAAGAATGAGTTGTACTGATTATGATGGAACCGCTAATGATCAGACTGATTGTACAAGGAGAGCGAGATGAGTTGCAAGAAGTCGTTAATCATTTAAAGAAACAGACAGAAGATATTACTTCCTTATCAATTAGTCATGAAGAGATGACGGCAGAATTGGAGAAGGCTCTGGAAGAAGAGAATCGACTACGGGCGGAACTAGAGGCAGAACGTAGTAGTAGAACCGAAATTCAGAAGCAAAAGGAAGATCTTGAGAAGGAATTAGCATCTCTTCAACAACAGAAGACAGAACTGGAGAGCCAGATGCAGCTTGTGGATGGAGAGCTCAAAAAGGCACAGGAGGAACTGGAGGAAAAGACAGCTTCATTGTCATCAACGACTCTTAATCAGACTCAACAGGAACTGACAATCCAAACATTAAATGTAGGTTTGTGAATGATAGAATGAATCTCAGGCGAAAATATCTCAGATGCAACAAGATCTTGGTAAATATGCGGAGGAAGTGAAGACGTTAACACATACGAATAAAATTAAAGACAGAGGTGGGAATTGGACTCATTTCTAACGTTCTAGCTCTGTCATGTCTGAATCAGGAGATCAACAAACTGAAGTTAGGATCCCATTATTCTACTGTTCTTTAGGTGAGACATTGTTTGTTGAATACTACAGTTGGAGGTCACAAGATTCTTCTTTAGGAACTTAAGTTCATGTCGTTAAATAACCTTAACGTCGGGAAACTGAAGTTCATCATCGCTAGTCTGAAAGGACTGTCAGCTCCACAATTGGCAGTGGAACTGGACAGATTATGCGTAGGATCCTTTATCTCGTTTTAGAATAGGCCGACGAAGAACCTATTTCATTTTATAATTGTTTTGTTGTCATAAAAGTTGGGTAGTGATTTGTAGTTTCAGGCATTGGATGTGCGAAGAAAGAATATCTTATTTATGGGAGCACCAGGAGTTGGAGTTGGTACGTGCATGCGAATGGTTGAACCTGTTTTGATGGTACTGATATCGATACCTCGTAATTCTATAGATTCCATTCTTTCGATCAAAGTACTTAATTCAGAAGGAAATGCAACAGGATACAGAGTTTGGACAAATTGCTGAAGTGAGTGTGGAATAATCGACTGATAAACAGAAATACGTGTTCCGTGGAGAATTGATTCCAGACGAATACGTAATTCCCAAAGTCATGGATGTTCTTCATCAACCCCAGTATCGTTCGGGACTGATCATGGTAGTGTATCTAATGGAGTCACGATCGTAGGATGGATTTCCTCGAACAATCAAACAAGCTGAAGCGCTTGAAGAGGTGAGATTAAGTGGTTGTCTTCATTTCAGTTTTCTCCTATCGATATTGCAATCGCCTTTTCCATGCCAAAGAATATAGTTGTGAAGAAGCTAACAAGTCGTCGTGTTTGTCCTCACTGTAATCGATCATACATTCTCTCTGCTATTCAAGAAGATGATATAAACTTACCTGCTTATCCACCCAAACAAGAAGGTATTTGTGATGATTGCGGAACACCTTTGGTGGTTCGAGCAGATGACAATCCCAAGATCATTGAAGATCGGTTTGACATCTTTGAGAAGAGAACACAACCTGTGTTAGAGTATTATCGAAAGAAGAACGTATTAAGAGAATATCGGATCAAACAAGGAGTACAAGATCTTCCTGATATCCTTCAAAGTATTCTTATTCAATATTTAGTGAAATATAATTGAATTGATTGTTACAAACAGCTTACCCACCATTAGTTACAATTGTTTCTTTTCCGACAAACGTTCTTTCAATTCCTTTCGAGTTCGATATCGAGCAATACTCTTCAAAAACTCATCAATTAGTATAACAGGGAATGAGAACGCAAGGACAATCAACCAATCGTGCCAAGTCAGAGGAGCAACAGAGAAAATGTTCGCTAAAACAGGAATATACAAAATACAGAAGTGTGCTAAAAACGACCCTATAATAGCCAAAACAAGATAGATATTCCGATGAGGAGGCATTGTTAGCAAGGAAGCTTCTTCTGAGAGAGCATTCAATGCATTAAACATTTCAATTGTTACTAAAACAGTTAATGATAAGGTTGATGCTTTGATCTTGCCAACAGTGAAATAGTCACAAGAAGAAGTGAACGATTTCCCAACAAAATCAGCAACTTCAAAGTCCTCCCAAGAGGTACAACGATGGTATGTCATCAATTGATGCATAGAGAGAAGTGGATGACCATCCACAGCCTCATCAAATACATAGTAGTAAATGAAGCTGCCCACTGTAGCAAACCCCACATAGAGACCAATCACCATGTATCGGAAAAAGACAAATGGTGTGATCAATGCTTCATCTTTGTCACGAGGAGGTTTCTGCATACTATTTGGTTCAGGTGGATTGAAGCCAAGAGCAGTTGCAGGCAAGCCATCAGTCACCAGATTCACCCAGAGTAATTGAACAGGAGACAAGTTCTCTGGAATACCTAACATCGAGGTGAAGAAGATGGATGCAACTTCACCAATATTGGACGAGATCAGATATCGAATGAATGCCTTCATATTCTGATAGATGGAACGACCTTCCTCGATAGCAGCCACAATGGTACTGAAATTATCATCAACCAACACCATATCTGAGGCTTCCTTCGCCACTTCAGTTCCACTAATTCCCATTGCTACACCAATATCAGCTTGTTGAAGAGCAGGAGCATCATTCACTCCATCACCTGTCATGGCTGTGATTTCTCCCATATCCTTCAACAGAGAAATCAGTTGCTTCTTATGAGTAGGCTCAGAACGACTGAATACACGTCCTCCTTGTCCTGATAACAACTGTATCTGTTTCTCCCGCGGGAACTTCATGAATTCATGAGCTATCCATCATCTCTCAATGAAATTCCAACCCTCAAAAGAACAAGTAGCTTCCTCACCAGCCTGCAGAATGCCCACATCACGAGCAATAGCTTCAGCCGTGACTTTATTATCTCCAGTAATCATGAACACACGAATACCGGCTTCACGACATTGTTCAATGCTATGTCGTACTTCAGGTCTGGCTTGATCTTTGATACCCACCAACCCATAGAAAATGAGGTCACTTTCAATCTTATCGTATGTTGACACATCCACAAGCAAGCTAACAATGAAATTGAAGAACCATTCCTACCCATGAGCTGGATGATGATTCCCATCATAATCACGAAGAGCTCCTTCCACCGGTTTGCTAGCAAATGCCAGACAACGAAGAGCTTGGGATCCCATAAGAGTTAACTGATGATTGCATGCTTCACGCAGAGCAGGAGTAAGAGGAATGATCGAACCATCCTATATATAAGGATTCAGTCTCTTTCATACTGAAGTACAGAGACGAGAACAACGGTTAAGAAGCATTTCTGGAGCACCTTTCACCAAGAGTTCATTCTGGACTTTGGTCTCATTCTATCTTTCAAACATCCTATTCATACAAACACGTCTAGAACACAATACAGACATTGACTTGCGTGTTCGTGAGAATTCCAGTATTCCATTCACTTGATACTTCTGTCGAATCGCATTCACACACAGAGTAGCTGCCTCTGCAGGAAGATTCTGCTCATGTCGTTGCTTCTAAACCTCATTCTCATTTCTACAATACACACATTATTGGCTTGATCAGGAAGACCCAACTTCTCAACAAGTACGTGAAGAGCAGCTTCTGTGGGTTCACCAACAGCCTGATACTTCTGAGTAGACTCATTGAAGTGAATGCTTGACTCATTGCAAAGAGCACAGACCTCTTCAATCTTGCATAGGGCTTTCTGACTTGATTGTAAATACTCCAGATTCTGGACCTCTCCAAGAGGAGAATACGATAAGCCAGTTACCTCATGAGCATCAGCATGGCCATATCGATCAAAAATTGTGATGTTGACAACTGTCATCTCATTGGTTGTTAGTGTACCTGTCTTATCTGAACAGATAACCGTAGTACAACCCAATGTCTCCACTGAAGGAAGGTGACGAACAATGCAATTACGCTTTACCATCTTCCTTGTTCCTAATGACAAGCATAGTGTAATGACAGCAGGCAAACCTTCAGGAATTGCAGCCACACCCAATGCTACAGCGATTTTGAGATAATAAATACAACCTCGGAAAAAACCTCCGAATTCTGGATCCGAAAATTGGTTGAAGTTCATAACCCATACAAAAACACAAATCCATAATATCACCTTGCCCAAAAGCTGTCCAAATTCATCAATCTTCTGGCTAAGAGGAGTCTTCTCTTCATCTTCCTTCGCTTCCATCACAGCTTGCTGGATCTTACCAATCTCCGTCGCCATTCCCGTTCTGACTACACAACACATGCAAATACCATTCGTAATGGTCGTTCCAGAGAATAACATGTTTGTCTTTTGGGAGATCACAGCATCAACTGGAATCCGCTCCTCCGGGTTCTAAACATGAGAATATTACATAATTGAAACCTTCAGAATAGTGCGACTCTCTCCCGTGAGAGCACTCTCTTCAGTACGGAGAGTGGTGGTTTTCAACGAGAGAAGACGACAGTCCGCAGGAACTCGATCTCCAACTTTCAGCTAATTATCATTAGTCATTTCAGATCCGTACCCGAATAATATCACCTGGTACAAGCTGTGTAGCATCCAGAGTAGGATATGTGATTCCCTTTCGAATCACAGTGGCCTTTTCTGATTGCATCTTCTTCAGCGCAGTCAATGCTGATTCAGCATTGTTTTCTTGCCATACTCCGACAATTGCATTAAGAATAAGAATAAGGAGAATGACAAATGGCTCTATGAATGCAGTAATCCCACTCTCTCCTCCATCTTCAAAAAAGGCTAGAATGAATGAAATAACAGCAGAAACGAGCAGAATTTGTACAAGATAGTCATCAAACTGTTCCAGAATAAGTTTCCAGAGAGGAGTTTGCGGTTCTTCGGCAAGTGCGTTCAGTCCATATTGTTTCTGCCTTTCCCTGACCTCCTCATCGGTAAGTCCTTTATCCATATCTGTTTGAAATTGCTTCACACACTCCTCGATTGACAAAGTGTGTGCTTGAATCCCTTCAAATGTCTAGAATATGTTAGACGGGATATTTGAAATATATCAAATTACACCTACATAAGTCATTCGCAAAATCTATGAAGAAAGGATGGAGCCAAAACGCCGTCTCGATGGAAATAGAACACTTCTCATGATTCCATTTTCTATAACTTGGATCTAATGAACGGTCCTTACTGGTTCTTTCAACTGTATTAGCTATGTTGCAACATCTGCACACGTGCATTTTCAACAAACAGACGAACCCACTTTGACTTCAACTTTTCCAACTAACTTAATACTAGCACTATCGGTTTTTTCCTCACAAATGACAGTCAACATCGTTGCAAGGTCAATCTTATATGTAATTGATATCTTAGGAACACCTTTAGGTCGCTGTTCAATAGGTCCAAACTTCAATTCATGCAAAAACCGACAATCACTGATTTGCATTCCTTCGCCAATGTACACTGCTGTAGAAATGTATTGCTGGTTATCTTCAGTCGTTGTAAAGGTATTTGATTTCACAACAGGTATCATATCCCCTTTCGAGATTAGTCTGCATACTCTCCCTCCTTGAACAGCAATACCATAAGAAAAGGATGCATGATCCGATATACTGATACTTCCTAGAGCTTGATCACTGATATCAACTTGGTTTTGCTTCATACAATAAATACAAGCTCCTCTAGCAACACACTCTTCTGGATTAATATCCTGAACAGTATGACCACAAAATCGTTCATACACGCGTTTCTGTATATAGGGTGTTCGAGTTGTTCCTCCGACCAATACCACAAGACTGATCTTATCTTCTGTAACTCCACATATTTCATTTGCTTCTTTCAAAAGCTTGTCAATACATACAAACGTCTTATCAATGTATGGTCGAATCAGTTGTTCATATTCCAACCGAGTGAGAGTAAACTCTTCACATGCATCTTTGGGAACATTGGTCGCGAGTTTGAATAAATTCTTCAGATTGATTGTAACTACTTCAGTAGAACTCAGGGAGATTCTCGCCATCTCACAGTCACTTCGAAAATCCTGATAGTATTTGCGTTGAGGAAGACACTTGGATATATCCACTTCCAGATCGTAATACTTGGCACAATAATCTACGACATACTCCACAAGAGCCTCCAATAAGTCACTACTCCCAAGACAAGAACTGCCTTGCGTGCAAATAACCTCATACCTTTTGTTGCTGCAATGAAGAAGAGAAGTATCGAAAGTACCTCCACCAAAATCATATACAATAATGTAGTTATCAGCGAGTTGATGCTCACTACAATAAGCCAAAGCAGCAGCGACTGGCTCACTAATCAGCAACACTTGAGGAAAACCAGCCTTCTTAGCAGCTTCGATGGTGGCTTGGCGTTGCCTATAATCATAGCTTGCAGGAAATCCAATGACCACCGACTCTATATCTTCAACTGATCCAATTATACCCCTTGTGTATAATCGATTAAGAATGTGTTTCATAACAGCAGCAGCCACCTCTACGGGAGTTTTGCAAATAATACGTTTGTTTGCAAGTTCCATCTGCAAACAACATCCATAACCATCAGGACTCTTGATCACCTTAGCATTAAATAGCAAATTCCCACTATTTGCAATATTCTCTGTGAACGGAACACCTAACAACCTCTTACAATTTGTAATCGAGTATTTCCTTTGACCCACTGTAGTCATTGGCGGATTTACCATACAGTTTTCATTTTCGTAACATACAACAGATGGAAGAAGTAGCTTTCTATTGTCCCACTCCAGGATTTCGATGTTTTGATGCCTACAAAAGGTACATACCGTATTTGTAGACCCAAAGTCAATGCCAACATACACTTTCCTCATTATCAATTCATTTTTATTTTGTTATGCATTCCCACGGGAATGAAGTGATCAGATTGTCAACAGAATCCTTAGTATTTTGTTAAACATACATAAAACATACTGTTCCTCTCACAGTACCAACTCTTACGTTATTTCTTTTTCTCTTGTCTGGATATCAAACTATAAGCATAGGATTGGTAGATCCATGCAATTGCTTCTTCCAAATAATCGTCAACTGTTTTGTATTCATGTTGCGGTACATTTAGCGACGATAACCACATATTCCAGAAGGCTATGAATCAATATTGGATTATATACTCACTTCCTTGTATGAAGGAGGTCCACTGCCTCCAATAGGAACTGACAAAACGCCCTTGCATATAAGATAGAGGTGACAATACAAAGAATGAAACCAGATAAGCCTGGGGAAGATCGTTCACCACCTTGTTCTTGATATTCCGGATGTTTCCATTGCCCCAAAAGGCTACAGAAACAAAGGCAAGAGTCTGAGTAATTGGAAAAAGGAGATTCAATGTCAATACTCGACGAAGAACATCATTACAACGAGTAGTACGAAAGAGATCTGCAACAACCGTATTGGCAATATAGTTTCCTAATCCAGAAAATGTGAAACCGCCCATAAAATACCCAAAAGCCCGTCGAGGATCCCTACATTCGAGAATCAAACTCACTATTTACATTTGTTTTCGTTTTAGAGCAACCTTCTGGTACAGAATATCACCACATCCCATGTACATACCGACAGTAAATGCTGTCTTGGCCCAAAGCCGAAGGCGGTTTCCAAGTGATGATGTTGCAAGTGACATAGTACCGAAACTCCAAGTGGAGTAAGAGGTAATAAGGAAATGTAAAAGTCGAAAATAGAAATGGGGGTTCACTGCTAAATACGTCAAAGAACCGCGATCAATGTCTGCCGATTGACCTGCCTTGAAATCACAATTTTAGATGAACCTACATCTTAAGTACGTCATTGTCAAAGTATTATAGTTTGTTATGCGTAGGTTGCAAGGATTCTCAGTAGATATAAAAATGTGGTCAGTATATCCGAATTCCCGTTATTTCGTCTCTGCTTCTTTCCATAGAAAACGGTAATGGGAAAGTCAAAGAAGCGATCTAAGAAGGTAGATACTAAGGAAATGGAGACCAGTGGTTCTGGTCGGACAGACACCAAGAAGGAAGAAATGGCTTCTGTTTCAGGTAATAATTGATAGAAACTGTTTTATATAGTGTCTACGAATGGTTTGAAGTAGTTATCCTTGTTTCCTTTGTAGAATCCAAGCCTTATGAGCCAGGATTTCTTAGTTCAATGCTTGCAGAAAAGAACATTGAATCGAATCCAGAATTTGAGGTAGAGAGTGTATGAGTTGTTGAGATTGTTGATATCAAGGATGAGGAAGAGATTGAAGTGAATTCAGAAGAGGAGAAGTCTTGGAATCCGTTTGATGATGATAGTATGGATGAGAATGTGTCAAAGGCGTTTGAGGAATTACAGAAGAATCCAGATAAATGGATGAAAGAAATGGAGAAGAGGATGGATGAGTCTGGTTCTGAGGAAACCAGTGAGAGTGAAGAGGAAAGTGAGGAAGAAGAAGAGAATGAGGAGGAGAATGAAGAGGACGAGGAAGAGATGGAGGAGGGGAATAATGAGGATGAGGAAGAGGACAAGGAAGAGATACCAAACATACATGAGGAAGAACAAGAGAATACAAGCGAAGAAGACAGTATGAGTGAAGAAGAAATAGAACGTCAGAAGAAACGTGAACAATTAAAGAAATTAGAAAGTGAAGAAAAGGATATATCCAAATCAATCGATCCCAACCTCAGTGTGTAGGTATTGTTACTTTATCATAATATTTAGATTGATAAAAGGAATTTCTTTTGATTATCAAGAAGACAGTTTCCGTGATTTGTTTAAGAATTGTGGTGAGATCAAGTTATTTTATATTGTACACCAAAACAATGGACGATGTGCTGGTTATGGGTATTATTATAAGATTCAAATTTACTCTAGTGCTATTCAGTTTGCTAATCAGAAGGGAAGGAAAGCAGCTTTAAAACTTGATGGTAGTTCCGTGGGTACAGATTTACAGTGTCATTTGTAGTATTTGGGAAGAAATATTAGTGTATCAAAGCTGGAAGATCCGTCGGTTCTGGATCGTCAAAGTCGAAGGAAGGAGAGAAAGCATAACAAGAATAAAGAAAAGAAAGAAAAGAAAGAAAAGAAGGCAGAGACTAAGAAAACTGCTCCTACTTCAGGGAAGTCTCAAAAGATCAACAAGACAAAGAAGTGAGTTTCGTTCTTTTGTTGTGTTTTCTGTACTCTCTTTGATGGAACATGAGATAAATTGAGTTCTAAACATATTCTTAATGGGTAATGGGTATTCACAATTTCTGGTCCCTAGTTGAGTCATCTGGAAGAAATATCTCCATTGAAACACTAAGGGGAAAACGATTAGCAGTCGATATAAGTATCTGGCTGAATCAGATTGTCCGTGCATCCAGAACAAAAACTGGAGATGTTGTACCTAATGCCCATATTTATATTGTTATTCTTCGTCTATGCAAATTACTGTTCTATGGAATTAAGCCTGTGATTGTATTTGATGGAGATGCTCCCGCTCTGAAAAAAGGTACATTGAAACGAAGACGAGAAAGAGCGAAATCTGCAAAGACTCATATGGATGACCTGAAAGATGAGCTTCTTCTTATTGATATGGCATCACAGATCCAAAATAATGTTGTCTCTAGTGGTTTAGTTGACACTTAGGAATCAGTACCAACTCCTCTTAATAACCCTCCTGATTCCGAAGAATCGGCTGAAAGCAATGATGAAGATATTATTCTTCATTCAGAGAAACAGCTTCAGCAACTGTATCATCAACAACCATCTACTAAGGAAATTGTATATGTAGATCTTCCCTACAAGAGTAATAAATAACGAACTGAATGAATAGTAGCTGAAACGCTTCATATTGCTGTCAATACACCTCAACTTCTTGATATTCCAAAACGTTTGCGACCTGCAGTGATGAGACTACTTCGTGAAACATTGCAGAAGCGAGTAATGACAATGATTGGAGAAGTCACCGATGATGTTGAGGAAGTGAGCCAACGACAAATGGAAGCAAACCAATTCCGTTCTCAAATACTTCGTGAAGTAATGGAGATTCTTCAAAGTGAGATTCCAGAGGAAGGATCCAATTCAGCCAATGGATTTGAGTATTCATATCGTCGTGGTCGTCAACGTGTATTCAATGAAGTGGATCCATTCAACGAGGCGACTGCTATTCCTTCATTCAAAAATGAATCAGTGTTTTTGAGTGATTTTCAACTTGAGTATGAAACAAAACGTCAACGAATGAATGAAGAGTATTTTGCATCATTGAAATCAGGTGTGGAGATGAAGAGAGATGAGGAAGAAGAAGAGGATGATAATGTGATGCTATATACACATCTAAACGAATTAATGAAGGGAAATGACCCTTCCATACAGCGATATGATCATCAATGGGAATGGGAAGATGATCCTGTCATGAGAGAATGGTTGATAGATGAAGAACATATGATGGAAGGTGATAATAGTGAGGAAATGAAGAGAGAGGGAATTGATGGGCTGAAACAGGATGTGATGGTGAAGGAGGAGAGTATTTTGGAAGAAGTAATGAGAAAGGAGGATGTATCTGGAGAAGTGATAAGAAAGGAGAGTGTATCAAATGAAGATTTCATGAAGGAGAGTCCTTGTGATGAAGTACTTGGGAATGAAAGTTCTATTCAAACAAGACTATCTGATAGTGAAAGTGATGATCCATTGATCATACATACCTCAACAGATGGGAGTATTATTGTATCACACTCATCAACTATGTATCGAGATCAGTCAACTCCTTCAACTACACTAATAACTTCATTCACAGATGCTCTAGCAAAGACAGATACATCCCCTATTCAAATCACAGTGACTCAACCGAATATTACCACTTCATTATCAACCAATACATCATCCCCCAAATCCATTGATTCTTTATCATCTTCCATCACACCACTTCCTCCATCCGAACAACAAAATGAAGCTCAAAAAGAACTGTTTGCTCGACTTATCCACACATCTCCCACACAACTTGGAGAACGGAGAGAAGGGTTACTAAAGCAGTACAGACACTTTTCGAGCCAAAATGCATTTGTTTCGGAAGATGTTGTGGTAGACATTGCCGAAATTCTTAAGATTTTCGGTATTCCATTTATTTTTGCTCCAGGGGAGGCGGAAGCCCAATGTGCATTTCTGGAGATGATGGGATTGGTAGATGGTGTGATCAGTAATGATAGTGATGTGTTTGCTTTTGGAGGGAAATCACTCTACAAAGACTTCTTTCTAGATAATCAGTATGTACAAGCATACAGAATAGAAGACATAGAGAAAGAGTTAGGATTGAATCGAGAGCGAATAATCGAATATGCCATTTTGGAAGGATGTGATTATTGTGATGTAACTACTGTAGTAACAGTTAACCTGTAGGGAGTGAGTCATTTGGGACCCATGATGGCTGTGGAGTTGATATCCTTCTTTCCTACAATGTCAGAACTTCAAGGTTGTGAAGTTAAGTAGGGATTTATGATAATAGTTGAGAGTAGAATTCAGTCTGCTTGTAAGATGGCTGATGGTGTTGATGTGGCTGAAGGGATTACTGAAGACTTTCTACAGTATATCCGGAAGCATCGAAAACGGATAGAGAGACTGGCATTTACAGATGAAGTTCGAAAGAACTATCTTGTAAATGCCTTTATGTTTCCAGCAGTGGATACCTGTTTGGATCCATTTGGCTGGGGAGACATTGATATCAAAACTCTCAAAGACTTTTGTGACAATCGTTTGTCTCTTGATTTTGAGCGAGTTCAGAGAATGATTCAACCGGTGATCAAGAGACAGAATAGGGATATTCAAACAAAGTTCAAGCTGTCGTTAAGGGTTATCTCATAGACTTACCGACTTACTGTCATATAGTAAGAATAGTTATGTAAAGAAAATCAAGTCAAAACGATTGCTGAGTGCTATAAAGCGACTTCAGAGTCTGTTAAGTGTTTCTTACAAACAACTACTCTAAACAAGAGGTTTAGCCTCTTCCTCGGTTTCTTTCTTGTTCTTCTTAGATACAACATAGAAGATAATGGCAAAACCAATAACAATAGCAACTATTCCGCCAATAATCCATCCAACAATGCTCTTGGGCTTTTCAGTGGGGTTCACGGTGGGAGCCTCTGTAGGCTTCTCAGTAGGTTTGGGAGTAGGTTTCTCAGTGGGCTTAGGAGTAGGCTTCTCAGTAGGTTTGGGAGTAGGTTTCTCAGTGGGCTTAGGAGTAGGCTTCTCAGTAGGTTTGGGAGTAGGTTTCTCAGTAGGCTTTTCAGTAGGCTTTTCAGTAGGCTTCTCGGTAGGAGCCTCAGTAGTAGGAGCCTCAGTAGTAGGAGCCTCAGTAGGTGCTTGAGTCGTAGGCTTCTCAGTAGGAACAGCACTGCAACCCTCATCATTAAGACGATCATATGTTGTGGGTTCGTCTCCCTTCATAGTTACAGAAGTGGGGGTGAAAACCATATCAGCTTCCATCTGCTGACCAATCAATGCAGCTAACTCTTCAAAAACATTGGTACCCTGCATATCGAGACAAACGTGATCCCTAATCAATTAATCGCTCTGTCCAATCCCACTTCAGCGAATACTCAACATCAGGCTCGACAGCAGGAGTACAATTGAATGCAAGAACCGAAGTTTTAGAAAAAGTGAAACGAGCGTCATCCACGTAGATATTGTAGTTCTTCTCAACATCGTTAGCAGGACTCACTTTCGTAACCAGACGAGTATTGAAGAAGAGAGCCTCTTCCCGACAACCCTCTCCACCATATGAAGTAGACGAAAGAGACATGGCCTCAGGGTCCTGCTGCATATTTCCAGAGATAATCATGAATGATTTCACAGCTATATCATTAAATTTCACAGGCAAACGTACAAATAAATTCCGTACTTTCGCAGGTACCCCCATACGTTCCACAAACTATACGTGAAAAGAGGGTATCTTACATACACTTCTCTTCACCACGAAGAGGACTAGCAAATACCAATGATACAATTGTTAGAGCAACGACGATACTCTTCATTTAGAAAAATGTGTGGTGTTCTCAAATACCTTATTGCTATTGGATGCATTTAATAAGGATACATTTCAATTCATGATGCCCATTTTTTGCATTCTTTGATTATTCCTATAATTCAACATTGCTGGATTCGATTGTATTGATAACTACCAACATCATGTGAAGTTTAAGGAACCATCTTGGTTCTTCAAAAAGGTATCACTTCTAGCTATTAGTTATCAAACCACCTAATATGTTTCATATCAAGTTCTGATAAGGAATTATAAGCGTTTTTTCATTGATGGATCCTATTTTACTGAAGGGAGTGTAGTTCGCATTGTTACACACATTCAACCACAAAAGTCTGTAGATAGACCAACTTGATTATACAACAACCGATTGTTAATTCTTCAGAAATGAACTGCTCGGTTTGTTTGGAAGAAGTATTGTGCTGATTCTTATTAAATACTCTAGATTGGTCATGAAGAGTCGGTTTGGCAGTGTCCTGAGTGTTTTGTAGTGTATCATCTGAAGTGTGTGAAAGCATGGTTGGTTGATACAAATGTGGATAACAGAATAGGGCTCAAACATGTTTACAGAAGAAGATTGCGGAGGCAATCAAGAATCGAGTTTCTGCTTCCTCTGTTTCACGAAATTGGACTTGGTAAGTTCTATGTTCGTCTGATAATGATCCTAGCAAAAATTGTCTCCAAGAATTCACATACGTTCCTGACAAGTATTTCTGTTACTGTGGAAAGGAGGAAAATCCGGCATTCGATCCCTGGTTACCTCCCCATTCCTGTGGAAATCTCTGTGAAAAGCAATTGCCCTGTGGCCATATTTGTAATGAACGTTGTCATCCAGGTCGCTGTCCTCCTTGTCCTCGAATTGTCACCATCACTTGCCCATGCGGTAAGACGAGACGAACTGTACGTTGTAGTATGCAACACATTGAGTCCCCCGAGAGTTGCTGTAATCTTCCCTGCCTCAAACACCTTGTCTGTGGCCATCATCTCTGTAAGGTGAAGTGCCATTACGGTCCTTGTCCTCCTTGTAAAGAGTCAGTTCATCAGAAGTGTTTTTGTGGAGCAGAAGAACGAGATGTTCCTTGTGGTACATCAAATGCTCTTTCTTATTCTTGTGGTCGAATCTGCGGAAAATCACTTGATTGTGGTCATCACACATGCCCTCTAGCATGTCACGAAGGTCCTTGTCCACCCTGTCCCAATCAGCCTCCTCGGAAGTGTTTCTGTGGTAAAAAGAGTGAATCTGAATGAGTCCTCTGATTCTTAGCTTTCGTGATTCCCTGTACAGACCCTACTCCTTCTTGTCATCAATACTGTGACAAGCTTCTTCCTTGTGGTCATCACTGTACTGCCAATTGTCATCCTCCTCCATGTCCTTCCTGTCTTATCGTTGTTTCTAAGAAATGTCGATGTGGAACTAAAACAGCTGAAGTCCCCTGCTCTCAAGAATTCCTTTGTACACAAAAATGCCAAGAATTCCGTTCTTGTGGTCGTCACCGATGTAACCGTCGCTGTTGTGATGGGCAACATACTCCATGTACAATCGTAGGTATATTAAAGGATTCTTGATAATCAAGATCTGTAACAAACCACTTTCATGTGGTCGCCATACTTGCTTGCTTCCTTGTCATGCTGGAGCCTGCCCTTCATGTTCACTTACAGTCACCATTACGTGTGACTGTGGATACACTTCGATGGAGGTTCCCTGTAAGGAGTTCCGTCGTTCTCTCTATCCTCCTTGTCAACAACTATGTCAGAAACCATCTCATTGTCATCATTCCAAAATTCAAGATCATTATTGCCATTCCGGAAATTGTCCCGAATGTATCCTTACTTGTAATGCTCTTCTTCCTTGTGGTCACACTTGTCAGGCTATTTGTCATGAGAATCATCCTTGTCCTCCTTGTCATACTCGCATTGAAAAGGAATGTGAAGGGAAACATTGTATGATCTCTATTCTTTGCTGTGACAAAAATACTCCAGTTTTCTGTACTCAAAAATGCAATCGATTATTGTCATGTGGTAAACATGTATGTATAGGAATCCCGTGATGATCATAGTACTGTCAGAAACCATGTCACAATCCATCCTTACCATGTGAAGAGTGTCATGAGAAGTGCCCTGGACGAAGTACTTGTAATCATCCTTGTAATCGTGTGTATTGCCATGCAGGTCCATGTGATCCTTGTACACTAATGGTGAAACGCCCTTGCTATTGTGGGAAATCATCTCGTCAATTTCGATGTTGTGATGTGAGTTCAGAGAAGAAGAAGGGCTGGTTCTCGTGTGGAAAGATCTGTGGAACTCCTTTGAAAGGATGTCGTCATGGCTGTCAACGGATCTGTCATGAGGGGACATGCTGTGAACGATGTGAAGTAGATGTTCATGTACGTTGTATGTGTGGAAAGAAGAAGGATATAATGAAATGTTGTGATATTCAAGAGATGAAAGGATATGATGAACGGAGTATACAACAAATTGTTTTGGAGTGTGGTGAAGAATGTGGAGTTGTGAAAGAGACAAGTGATGTGAAGACAGAGAAGAGAACATCATTGAATCGTTACTTCATTTGGATTGTATTGTGTGTAATTATTGCTCTGGGTATTCAATTTTGGTTCCATTCCTTTGTTTGATCCAAACAATGAACCCACAACAATACTACAAATTAACGTCTCTTTGTGGAGGCATAAGAAGTTGACACATGAGTAGAATCCGAGTCGGAAGGACTTGAATAGTTATAGGATTCATACACAGGAACCGAACGACGATATGAATTCCTTCGTTCATCTTCTCGGCCCATATGATACCAGATCCATCCATCTCCAAAGGTATTCTATTCATGAACACTTCTGTTAATTGCTTACATGGAACATGGGAGGTGGAGGCGGCATATAGGTAGCATAGGCAGGTCCACGACAACAGTTGCAACAATATGTGAGCAAATAAACAGGGAAGAAGATGATCTTGAAAATGCCAGCTCTATCCCTTACCCAATAAAACTATCCCTACATCACACGAACAATATTATTCATTCCAATCATAAAAACGAAAAAGAATATGAGAACAAGAAAGAAAATGAAATTGAAGAATCCAGTTATCCATGAAAATGGATTCCAATCGAATGATGAATTCGAATAATGATGATTGTAGGTAGAGTAATCGTGATTCTTGTTTACTTCGAATTCTACTCCACAAGAACCTGCAAGAATGTAAGGATCGTCTAAAAATCACCAACTCTCCAAGTTGCGTACCAGGATACGAATACCCTTCACATGACACTTCAGTTCGTCCCAAAGAATATCCTTTTTCCATTTCAGCTTTACATTCCCACTATTGATCAAAATCACTTTTCACAGTCTACTTGGACGTCTCTTCCATCTGTACCACGATTGTAACATTGCATATTGGAAGGAGCATGTCTGCAATTTGAATAACCACTTATACATTTCATTTGACGAATAGGTCTAAAGATCAATAGAACAACTTGATTTCTTACTTTGAACGATAGCCAGTTGTATATCTATTGTTGTAGAATGTTAGAGTGTCAATATCGGTGAGTCTTACACTATCTCCATGATAACGGTCTCCTCGACGGCAGTTCACCAAAACAAGCAGTAGAGTAAGTAAAGGAATAGAAATAGATCGCATTATTTAAAAATGAGAATTGTGAAGAAGGATAAAACCGAATCTCATTGGACTGGATATTGTTCGAGAATGCATTTCTGCAAAGAAATGAGGATATAGAACAATAGTTTACCACATCCATTATGCCAAATTTGGGACGCTACACATATTAGAGTGCGTTGATCTGTTGTACGTGGTGCTTGTACACGAATTATCAGAACAGTTAGAAACTTTATAATCTATGTGAAACAGTGATTAGACATGATTGTTGATTGTTTTCCACATACTAGACTGTATAATTGGAGATTACTCCAATTATACAGTTCCTCCGATGATAAGTGATACAGATTTTAAACCCGTAGAAAGTCACAATGCAACGTGTCAGATTCACTAGGATAAGATTATTCTGATATGAGTGAAGTAGGAGAGATTGCTGCTCCATTAGGCGAAGAAGCATGGGACGATACTGCTCTTTTGGATGTAAGATCAAAATGAGTGACTATTCCTTTAGGCCTTTGAACGAGCAGCTGCAACACACAACGAAAAGGAAATCCCTCTAAAAAGCGAGCCGTACATCTCTTTTGTAAGGAAATAATCTGTAGTTCAAAGGACTCAAATCCAAAGAAGAAATCAAAAGTAAGTGATAATACTTGGATATTACAGTGATAGATCATATTTAAGCGTACAGTTACTGAAGATGAGGGAACGAGTGAAGATCGTTATTGTGGATAAGTAGATTGATGTATAGAATCCGAAGCGTTTGTAGCGCCAGCAGCAAAGCCGACTCCAATTCCAGTTGATAATCCTGTCCATCCTTCTCCAACCTCAGCTGGAACTGTTCCACAAATGTCAACAAACTATCAGAATTCGTTTATACCAACAGTACCTGATCTCGAAGAACAAGAAGCTCTTTCTCAATTGCTTTTAGCATGGTATCAAGCTGGATACGCTGCAGGTCGATATGCATCGATCCGTCAACGTAAGATGGGATTCCATGTTTGTTACAAACAATGTCTATTGTACAGTTCTAATCAGCTAAAGATGACGAATCCTCAATATACTGATAATCAGTCAAATCCGTTTTACTAAGAAGTCCACGCATCTCCTCATTCTCCTTCTTCAAGGTACTATTCTCTTCTTCCAGAGAATGGATCCGTTTCTCCATCTCTGATTTCCACTCCTTATTCGAGTTCTGAAGGTATCGTGTTCTCCATTCTGCCACTTGTTGAATCAAGGTTTGATTCGTAAACAGATAGGTATTTACCATCGATTGAAGCTTCTTGACATCTGATTCCTGTTTGATTTCGACAGTCTCTTCAGGAAGCGATACTTCATCTTCTTCACATTCAGGCATTGGTTTCTGAAGATATTGGAGTCGTTTCTCCAGTTCTTGGACCTTTTCCTCAAGCTTCTCACAATGATCTCGATACTCCAACATGGCAGCTTCTGACTGTTCCACACTTTCTTTCATTCCATTATAGAGTACCGTCTACATGAGACTCATACTAAACATCATACATATTCAATCTCCGAAGAGATTCTCTTACTCAATTCCACTCGCATGGATTCCAGATCTTCCCCCATCTACAGATCAGTAAAGTCAATCATTTTCACTATATCATTTTCATGGATCGTGTCATCCAACAAGGTTAGAAGCTTCTTACATTTGGCACTTTCAGCTTCAAGAGTTGCTCGTAACTGATTCATTTCCGTTCTTAAAGCATCGCTTGACTTCTCCTGCTTTGGTTCCGAAGACAGAGTCGTTAACATCTGATTATTCTGAGTTACGATCTTGAGAATCCGTTCGATACTATCGTCTTTTGTTTCCTTTTCCACTATAGGATCGGAAGAAGCAGACTGAGAGTTGGAAGAAGAGGATTTCGTGAAAGACTGGGATATCTGCTCTGACAGTCGAGACTATTCAGAATACATTATAGTAAATAGATACAATATTTGAAGAGATAAAAGACCGAAATTCGTCTATCGAATTTTGGAGATCCGAAGTTATGTTTTCAATCTGTTGTGGAGATGTCATAGGTTGCAATGACTAGAATTAATCCACAAAAAACGGCAATACTCGCAAATGGGTTACAGGATCTGTAAAGAGATTTTGAACCTCCTTTTCCACATCGATCATTTCAAATGAATCATCTTTGGGAGAAGCATCCAGAGCTTGTTCCTTCCGTTTCTTGGTAGATCGCTATTAATAAAGCCTCATAACTAAACCGAACTACTGGAGATGGAGACAGACCTTGAGTATCTGAAAACGGAACAATTCGTCTGGTTTTGAGGAAATTCAACTCATTCATACTTCTTAACAGTCATAGGAGATCGAATCTCCAAACTGTTTTCCACTTCATCCATCTTTAAGTTCAAACAATGGATTCGGAATTCCCGTGGAAGTATTCCCTCCAACAAATTCCCGCCATCTGCGTTATGTATTGAAACAAACAGGATTCTAGTTTGAAACGACCACAGACAGAGGTTCATACTGTGGCTCGTTTGATATCAAAGTTATAGACCATCCATCGCGATATAAAACAGAACTACAATTCATTCCAACCTGTTGACTTACATAAAGACTGATAAAAAGATACCCACAATAAGGTCGACAGTATAGTGTTTTCGATAAGCAAGAATGAAGAAGATGGTTACAAACACATACAGAATACACACTACCGACAAACCCCTTCGATCTATTCATTACTGTCACTCCACTTCTTTACAGGGTGTCCATCGCTTAGGAAGAGCTCTCATGATCGCGATTAGTCCCATCACAGTAAAACCAATATGTCCAGAAGGAATCAGATCTCCACAAGATGAGAATGAAAGACCATCCACAGGCATATGCGCCACAATATCAACCCAACTACTCATCATAAAGATTATCGAAAACTACTCTTTTGGTGGATTGAATGTACTTCCAGGACGACAATGAACTGCAGGTCCAGGAAGAAGTGTTACAGGCTCACAGAAGGCGCGAACAAGGTAATAAATGGAGAAAATGCGGAGGTTGTCACTGAGGAACTTACCGATGTGGTTTCCGTCCATTCGCAATGCTAAATAGCACAATATGATAAATGGAATAAATGAAAGCACATCACTAATGATTGGTACGACTCATAATCAAGTACCCAAACCTTGCTAAAAGTTGATTGTGAAACTCCGGAATCAACATGAAGCCAATATCTTTCAGCATCGGTCCAGGAACATGAAGATAACCAGCTAAATTACGGGCGATTTCATTTAATACCCTACAGATAATATTCTACCCGTAATGACTACTCGAAGATGGTCATTACTGCAAAAGAGAGATGTACCTCTCTTGCTTCAGCAACTTCAAGAGATAACGCTTTCAGATTGCTCAACACAAATAGGATCATACATATAGCAACGCCGATAAATCTGATACGTTAAAGAGAAATATGAACGAAGACTTGATGATCGAAAACGAATGAAACAACTGGAAAAATGAACTCCAGATATACATAAAAAAGAAGAATCTACGAAAGTCAATCAGAAAGAGTATCAGTACGAGAGACATAGAAAGAGGAAGGATACAATGATGTTCCTCTTCTTTTCTTCTGTTCTACATGGTAATCAACAAAACAGAATAAAAGTACGTTACCATTACAAAGAATTAATTGAGATACGAAAAGAAAGGATTCTCAAAACCCGAGCACTTACACTTTGTACAAAGTTGATGGTTAAGTCATAACGCATGTAATTGAAAACAGGTATTTTATTAAATGATTATAAAAATTGTGGCGATTATAAGAAGGAAAATTGAGATTGTGGGTCGAAGGGCTGAGTCACTATATACTATAGGCTGGTTCTCGGTATCAAACGTTCCTGTGACTATCAGTGAAAAAGGCTACAGAATGAGAGACTGGGAAGAGATATACTTGAGATTTGGTCTCTAAACGATATGCATCGATGTTGATAGTAATATTTGCTTGCTGTTGAGGAATGGTCTTTGCTGGAATCAGAATCACTTCGATATTATTTTTCCTGTCAAAAGAATTGAGACTAAGAGTGACTTGATTTGATGATGACTACTTATTTGGATAATATATGGTTCCGTTGTAGTCCACAGTCAGATCGAGATCATTAACCATCACATTGCTACTGAATGTTGAGGCTGGAGGGTCCGTCCACACCAGTGTTAGTTTCAGTTGCTTTGTCGGATTGATGAGCATTGTGAAGAAGAGATGCGTTGTGGTCCGATTCACCTCCCACTCGTGGATCATAAGATTGAAGGATGATGCATTCCTCCAATACAATACACTATTCATCAATCATATTCAGTGCTTCTACCTTTTCACATCCATCCTACCGAACCCCTGATGATTGTCAGGAAGAGGAGTCGATATGGTTTTAGGGAAGAGTGGATTCCCTTCTCCACGAATCGACTGCCCACTATGGATGACCATTGCTTTGAGAGTGGCTGCTGTGGGAATGAACCCATTCTCAGGAACGGCTTCTCCTGTTGGATAGAACCCTTCTTGAAGATACTGAGAGAAGAGAGAAGCCGTAGCTGCGACAATGGGTGTGGACATGGAGGTTCCTGACTTCACTGCAAGTCGACAGGTTTCTTCCTGCTCTCCACTGGACCCAGCCGAATCAATATTCACTCCAGGTGCTAGAATATCCGGTTTGATTCGACCATCTGATGTAGGACCCATACAAGAGAACGATGCACGAATATCATTATATGATGGAGAATTGTACACAGATCCCACACTTAACACATTCTTAGCACTTGCTGGAGAATATACACTTCCTTCTCTATAGATTATAGGACATTCATTGGAATACCCCTTTTCACCATCATTTCCTGCGGCAAAAACAACCAAGCAATCAGGATGATTTGATCTAGAGTAATATTTTGATCGAAAAACAACATGAAACTATCAATAGAAGATGTATCAGAAGTATAGGTGGAGGCATAAGCTCCCCAACTAGCACTATGAATACGTGCTCCTTGACTGTAGACCATATCAACAAGATTCACAATCCGACGAGGTGTTTGAAGTTTAGCATTGGAACCTGATCCTTCTCCAATATCTTCAAACACTAGTCTAGCCTTATATGCAATTCCCTGAGAATTAATGAAAAGGGATTTAGATACATTATAACGATCATCTTGTTTAGACTCACCAACCAACGTTCCTGCAACATGAGTGCCATGAGCATCAACTCCGTCTTCTCTATCATTACTATACGGAATGTAGATGCTTATCTTGCGATGAAGAGTATCAGCATCGCCAATCCGATATCGTACTTCATGTTCTGGATCATAGAAGAAGCAACTATAGATATCAATCCCCGTGTCAGTTAGTCCGATTAGTTGTTCCTCTCCATGGATACCATGATTGTATAATGGCTGCACATCGGTTCTTGTACTCATCACTTCCTGTGCTCCATAGTCACGTAGTAGACGAGGCAATGATTCTTCTTCAGGTGACTGGTCAACAGAAGGAGGGAAAGTGTAATCCATTACCTTGTCTACCATGATTACATTCACTTGAGAAGCGAAAAATGCTGCTACAAGTGGAAGATCCACAAAAGAGATAGAAATACTATATAAAAACGATTTCAATTTCATTTACTAGTACATATCATCTACAGGAAGGATGGATACAGATGGTTCACAATCATCATCCCAACTCTTCATTGTAATGTATTCAATCATATGAAGCATTTGTTCCACTGGTGATCCTTCTGCTTTCTCCAGTGGAGTGGCCAGTAAATTCGTCAGTTGAGTTTCCCATTGTAACAAAGAATCCTCCTTTCCCATACATCGTATTCCTAAAACAATCGGTTCTGAGGACTGTTCTTGAATACTGTTCATTAGTTGCACAGTAATTTTGGAAATTGGAGGAAATCGGAAGAACGTGATCACACCACTGTTTTCGCTCAAAAGTGTATTTAGAAGAGATATTGTAGTATAGACGATGATGGAGTGGCTATTTCCTCCAACCATCTCGGCTTCGCTACATCTCAAAACCCAATCGAGATCTTACGATAGAGGATCTTGTTGTTGGATGCAGTCTAGAATCTCATACTGAGGTGTTTCAGGTTGGAGTTGAACATAGAAGATCTCTCTGATTTCTTCCCCATCCAATCTTCGCCTTGTTTGCTGATCTATAAGCATTTTCTAATCGTTATTGCTATAGAACTGATGTACTTCAACTGTTTCGAGTTGCATTTCCTGAGGCAGCGCATTAATTCCAGAAAGAATATTGGATGTGAAAGCTAAAGCGATAGAACGTGATTCTTCTGTCATTGCTAGTGAAGAGGCAATCACCGAGATGAATAAGAGAAAGAATCTTCGATTCATACTATTCAATGTGAGATAATGAACTTTGAAGAATCATATCCTTAGTGATATTGACTCGATTCAACAAACAGAATCATGACTCAAATATGTCATCAATAACATCTCTGACCCATTTCATCTGAATCACTTCCATATTTCCCTATGAATGACTCATTTCCTCATTTCTCACATAGTGGTCTTTAATCGTTGATCCTTCTGCATATGCTGTATAACACTGAAGGAACCCCAACGAAGAAGCTGTCTTCAACCGGCTCTCCATCTGCTGGACAGGTCGCAATTCACCTGTCAACCCAACCTCCCCAACAAAACATGTAGTTGATAACAGAGATTCCTTCTTCATCGCAGATACCAGACTCATAACCACAGGTAGATCCGAGCCTGACTCCAACACTTGAATTCCTCCTACAACACTCACAAACACATCACAGCTCCCGATTGATATCTTTTCCTTTGCCTTTAGAACAGCCAACAACATTTGTAGTCGATCATATGACAAACCAATACATCGGCTGATTGGAGGTCGAAATTGTGTATTCACCTTGCTTGTAAGTGCTTGGAACTATGTCGAACACAACAACAATAGATACCTCTACAGGAAGTGAACGAGACCCATTCATGATGATACCCACACAAGAACCTTCAGATAATACTGGAATAGTGGTTCCATCCCTTGTATTCCGTGGAATATTTGTGAGAAAGCAGGAGTACAGATCCGACTTCTATAGAATGAGGAATGACTCCATCTGCTACTTCCGAAAGACCTTTATCTGTCATATCAAACACTCCAATCTCATTGCTTGCTCCAAACCTGTTCTTCATACTCCGCAGAATACGAGTGTGCGTGATGGGATCTCCCTCCATATACAAAACAGTATCCACCATATGTTCCAATGTACGTGGTCCTGCTATATCTCCTGATTTCGTGACATGCCCTGTAATTAGAACAGTGGTATTCAATGATTTGGCAAGATCTTGAAGTCGGGAGGTACAGAATCGTACCTGAGCAACAGACCCAGGAGGTGAAGGACATTCTTGTGTTTCTACAGTCTGAATAGAGTCAATCACCACTGCAGTAAAGGGATTTTGAGTAGCCATGTTCTGTTCGACCAATTGAATGACAGAGTCCAAGTTTGTTTCGTGAACGAGATACAAATTGGCATCTTTCACTCCGAGACGATCACATCGAAGTTTCACTTGATCCTCACTTTCTTCTCCAGAAACATACAATACGCCTCCAGTAGAGTTTTGACATATATCCGAAGCCATCCGCAACAACAGCGTGCTTTTCCCAATTCCAGGCTCACCTCCAATCAATACTAACGATCCAGGAACAACTCCACCTCCAAATACACGGTTAATCTCGTTTCCCTGGAGATGGATGCGAGAATGAGCATTAGGAACAATATCATTCAATTTAAGTGGTTGAATCCGTTTTACTCGTGGGTTACTTCCCTTCACACTCATATTTTTCTCCCTTTCTTCAATGGTGTTCCAAGTATGGCAAGCATAACATTGACCTTGCCATTTCGTATACTCCTTTCCACAGTTTCTGCAAATAAATACATTTTGTCGTTCTTGAGAATAGCATCGAGCTAATACTCCAACTGGATGTAAATTACTTAGAATAGGGACATAAATACTTCGAATACAGGACTGTCTCCGCTGCCACGACTGCCTCCAAAATGGAAGAAACCCACCAAACCGTCTAATAGTTGAATTGAAATACCTACGAATAATAATACGGAAGGAATCCAACATTTGTCCTATAGAAGCTGTGATCAAGCAATCGTTAAGCAACAATAGATTTATAGGGTTTGATTATGGTTTACCTTCACTGTAACAACCGTTTTCTAGCAGCACGTGAACTGTGGAATGTTTCCAGAAAACAAGGATATTTAGTTTTTATTCCTGGTATCTCAATAACAATACGACGGGTATGAGTGAGCGGTTGATTAAGAATCAACGGTTCACAGCTATCTTATTTTTAGTCCTTTTACTTGTTGCATTGCCTTATTGGTCGTCTGTTTCATCGTAAGAGTTTTTGAGTCTGGAGTCTAATATTTTGTAGATCTAACAATTATCGTTCTGTTAGATCAAGATCTATCCGAATCGTTAGACTTGATTTGCGTTCTTGTAGATTGTTCTTATTTTTCTCTCAATTTATAGTCTCTGGGGAAAGAAATGTAAGTCGGGTTCGTGATAGTCGATTTTTCCCATCTAAAGTTAAGGATGTTGTATGTGAGGGTTGTGTTTTGACTAATGCACCCGCTGCTACTACAGAACCTCCTGTTTTGATGCATTCATTTACTACACTGTTACCAGCTTCTGGGATACAGACTCGGGAACTGGTTTCAGAGCAGATTGAGGAGCAGACTGAAGAGCAGACTATGGAACAGACTCCAGCTCAATCTTTTGAACAGACTAATGAGTTAACTCTACATCAGTCTTCTGACCAGCCTACGGAACAGACTCCAGATCAGTCTTTTGAACAGACTAAGGAGCCAACTTCAGATCAGTCTTCTAACCAGACTAATGAGTCAACTCCAAATCAACCTCAAAATGAACAAGAGAAGAAGAATGATTCAAGTCAACATTTGATTCGAGTTGTATCTCCAGTACCATCATCTGTTTTACAAAAGCCCAAAGTGGTTAAATCAGCCAGTGTTACGTCTTTAAAGTCTTACTCATCTAACAAGACTGTTCTGAAGAAACCACGACCTAAGCGGATTCGTTATTATGATGATGTTCCAGAGGATTTTATTGATGAAGGGATTATCACAGATCCTGAAGAACCTGCTTATTTGGACATCACAGTAGGGAAAGAGTCATGTTCATTGCTGGTATCAGGAGTCACAAAGAAGGGTTTATCAGAACTGCCTCGAACTCATTACGCATTCTCATCACAAGCAGCTTGTCGTTACAGGAATCGTAAGTACGATGCTCCTTTCCTTAAACATGATTATGATACAAGGAATATGACAGAATTCCTGATCATGCAGAATGAAACACTTCAGGATCAGAGTATCCGTTTACCTGCTGATCATATGGACATTCGTCATACACGATTAGTATTCAAACGAATCCGTCAACGAGAGATGCGAGTTGTAACTACCCTAACGGAACGAATGAATCATTCAAGTTGCTTTCAAACGGCACTCAAGAAATACGAGGAGATGACAGCAGAACTCCAGTTGGATCGTGAAGATGAATGGGAACGGTTGCGGAAACAAATTCAACAATCACGGTTAGTATCATCAAACAGGCCAGTCACACAAATGGAGATCTACACAGCGTATAAGAATCTGCAGTCATCACGACGAGGAGATAGGCAAGAGTCATATCAAAATGTGTTTGTATACTCAGATAATCCTTCACTCTGTGATGGCTGTCCAATGCCGATGGGCATTAAACGATTTGTGGCACATTCTATATATCAAGAACATTTTCTGATTCGGAAGTTTGTAGGGGATAGAGAAGAAAGTGAAGTGAGTACAGAAGCTAAACGTAGGTCTGAAAATGGTATTTCATAGAATAGCATGGTTTCCTTCTGCAAATGCAACCTATGACATAACCGCGGTTATGGTCATTTATAGTTATAATCGATTGTTTTCTCTTCGTAATGTCTTGTACCGTTACAGAGGGTATTTCTTTTGTATGCAATTGATGGATAGCCCTATTGTTGTTGTAATGCATACACCTTCTCAGAATGAGTTCTATGCAATTCGTTTTATTAATCGTCATCATTTCCCTAAACGTCTGACGTTCATTTTGTATTTGGTTGATCGGATGCATCCACATTACAATGTTTTCCCAATTAATGAACTTAGGAATCTGGCTATTCGTAATATTCGTACAACTCATTTTTTGATTCTGGATATGGATTTGCGTGTTAGTGGTATTGAATATTTTTGGAATGACAAAAATAGTGAATACTTATGACGAGTTAAAGAAAATTCCACAAACGATTATTCAGAGTGATTCGAGTGCTGTTATTCTTCCAATATTCTTCTATCGTCATGATAGTATTGTGAAGAAATGCTCAGGAGCAGAGTCCTGTGCTTATTAGTATGATAAAAATGAATGAATCAGAGATTAGTACGAATGCTTTCCAACCAGAGAACAAATACGAGCTTATTGCTTGTGTGAGCTCTAAGAACTGTTTTTCAAACAAACGATTGATTCGAACTCATGTTGGAGTTAGTTGGTAGTTCTCACTTAGATGTATTTGATGCCTGAATGGTATGTTGCTTCTTCTGAATCTCATGTTTCTCGTGTCCGTTGTTTTATTACTGATATGATGGAACCGTTTTTATTCAATAGGCACACTAATCTGTAGATACATGATGCTGAAGTATTCCAGGAAATCTCCTCTGTTTTATCCCCTTTTTACTAATTACGGTTATAATAAGGTTCAATTCTTTGAACATCTTCGTCAAGCCGGTTTTTCTTTTTATGTTTTAAATCATGCTTTTGCTACTGATTATCCTCATCCTGAGTATGTTCTCATTGAGTTGATTCACTTGTAGTTCTACTTTCCGTAAGATGTATTCTCGTACATTAGGACCTGGAAACCAAATGAGAAAGGTTTATAATGGTTTCCAGGAATGGCTGACTAGCGAATACCAGAATGTGACTAATTTTCCTATCTGTTATAATCTTCAACCTTCATATTATGAAGAACTATTTTAGAACTATTGTTTCTATTTTTTTGGGATTGTTTGTTATGAAAACGATTGTTAATCAGAATTCTTTTCAACAGGTCTCTCTTTCTGTTGAATTATCTTCCATTGATTCTTTAATTATTCTAGAATAAGATGGGTGACCGTGTGAAAGAGTTCAACAGTTTGACGAATTCAGGCCGAAGGTATGAAATGAACGTCTATCTACGATTCTTAGATTTCGGTATTTGAACTTCGAAGATCGAGTGACCACTGTGAACAGTGTTGTCCAGGTAGCCACTTTACGCTATAGCAAGCGAGCTGAAAAGGTAACAGAGATTATGAAAAGTCTAATTTCTAGATTGCAGACAATTCAACTCACTTCCTGGAAGAGTTGAAGAACATCCGCAACAATTTCGAGATTTGTGATGATTTTGTCTTTTATTTTAATGAGGTGCATTGAATGGGATGTATATTATGCCTAGGTATTCAATAAGGTCCAAAGTCCGGAGATGTTGCTTCACAATCTCTCTACAGTTGTGGATATTACTGTAGAACATCTTTTAGTCCCGAATACACAAGCCTTAAACTCTATCCTCGAATTGATTGTCACCCTTTCCATTGATATGAGGTTCAAATCCTATTGAATTTCCATTTGTAGAGGAGAACTGATCAAATACTACGATAAGCTTCTAACTGCTTTGCTCTCTCTTTTGGACCAGAAAGAACCAGAACGTACTTCTAACGTCTTTCAGACCCTTGTTCTGATGTTTCGTAATCTTAGTGGGAATGACATTCGTAACAATATTTCACTTATACGTAAGTATTATGGCCCACTATTTGGAAATCGTGCCCCATTCATTCGTCAGTTTGCTTGTGAATCCTACTGTTATTTGCTTCGTCACATGGGATTGCGATCCCATCAAGGAAATGGAACTGAAAGCAGTGCTAAACGCCTTTCCAAAGAGCAATTAAATGAGCAAATCAAAGAATTAACAATAATTCTGAAAGCAGTGGCACGGAAACCAACAATTAGTGATTCGATGATTCTTGGCATTTCCTCACTTCTCTTTGAATCAATCCGAGGTGTGAGTGGTCAAGCCAGACAACATGGATTAGGGATCTATAAGTCTCTATTAGACATCGTAATTGGAAAGAAATCACTTGAGAAGGATGGATCAAATATGCCTTCAACGACATTCATATCAGTGATGCTGGAGTTGCAATATGTGTTGGCTGAGTATATTCTTCCTGTACATAGTAATGGCTTTATCATGGCAATCTTGGAGAGTCTATCTCACTGTGATCCTATTCATGCTGGTAATTTGATTGACATTCTCACAATCTGGATACAGTTTAATAATGGCAGTCATTGTGAAGCCAATCCAGCAGTGTTTGATGCATGTCTTCAGGTAGACGTTCCATCTCTCCTTGATCTGTAGCAAGTAATTCATTTCACCAATCCTTCAGCTAGTGATGATTTGAGAGGTTCGTTGCTATCGCTTACCTACGCTCTCTGGACGTATTGTTCTCATAATCAAAGCAAGATCACTGTACAGTTGAAGTTGATTCAACGATTTGTGGCTTTGATTGGAAGTATTTCAACTTATTCAGAAACAATAGTATAAATGGAATACTGGAATTAGTCCTAGTTTTTGCGAATCCATGAATACTCCACTTATCTGTTCAATGCATTGAATAGGAATGTTGGAGGTACAGCAATGATGAAGAGTCTGGTTGATGCTGTGTTTGGCTTGTGTCTGAAGAGTGAGTTGAATGATAGAACTCTAGTGTTGCTTTGTGATAGCGTTGACGAATTGGATGAGAACACGAAGGAATCTGTGAAGGATTGTGAGAATATGAAACGGATGATGGATCGAATGAATGAACAATTGACTGAGTCACTCAATCTGAGGCCTTTGAGTCAGATTCTTCATGTTTTGAATGAGATGAATGCTCTAACAACATCTTCGCGAGCAATCTGTAAGCAGTTCATTGAGAAACGTATCAGTGAGTATGAGGTATCTCATACTCATTCTCGGTTGAGCATAAAGCAATGGTCCAATGAAGAAATTGTGTGTATGAGTGAATGTATCCAAGGTGTAATGAGTGGAGATGTATCGATTGATTGGATATTGACAGTAATACATTCTATGTCTCGTGAACCTGTTATCATGAAGCAGATTGCTGGTAAAGTCAAGAATTATGACTTATGCTTAGTTAATCTTCATCGTCTTCCTTCAAGTTCTCTTACTGAATCCTTACTACGCTCTCTTCTCTCTCAGTATCATCCAATTCTTTCTTCATCCTCTCATTTGTTACGAGAATCCTGGTTACAATTCTTCTGTGAATTCACTCAACCTGAAGTACACATGTTCGTCTCACTTTTATCCTAGTACCTCCTGGATCCTTCTTCTTCTGAAGTCCCTGCATACATAGGAACCACACAAACCTTTTCCATTCTTCTCCAAGCGGAAGAACTTCCTCTTACTCTAGAAGGGGAAGCCACTCGAATCGCACTGATTCAACGTTGTTTGACTCCTTGTTACTTGAAACTTCTCCCTAAAGAAATGGTTCTGGCTGTAATCTCGTATCTATTTGGGGTCTTTTCAATCAAATGGTCCCCGTTGTGGAAACAGGCCTCTTCTTCTCTTGAAACTCTCACTCGTTTGTATCCAGCTGAAGTCTGGTCTTGTTTTCAAACACGTCTGCTTCATATCAGTGGATACGTCGATGAGGATGGAGTGTTGTATACTCGAGAAGAGATTGAATCTGCCAAACCTAATCCTTCAGCTGAGGCAATGGAGACAGAAGAGAAGGAGAAGGAACTACAGAGTGAAGTAACGGAAGTTCGTGAAGAACATCTCCAGTTGAGAGAACGACCTTTCATTCGTATTCAGCTAAGTGTGAAGTATGGATCTATGAGAGTTCCTCGATCATGTATCTATTCGTCTTCAGATGAGATTCTCTTTGAGTAGGTGTTCAGTAAGGGTTTGATTGTAGTTGTGCTGATAGTTCATATATTTGGAATTCCTTATATTCGCTGTTATCAATAATCGCTCCACAGTTATACAAGTATAACCGCGATTATATCACTCTCTTCCTTCTGTTCATTCGTGATCATTTCTTTGCATCAGCCACAAGAGATGATCCGTATATTCGTTCATATCGCGGGGATTCCTTAATTGTTGGCAATTATGTGAGTATGAACCCATGTATGTCAAATGGAGAGAGTTCAAAACGATTACTGATTTTCCTAAAACTGTTAAAGAACTTAGGTGAGCAAGTGAAGAATATATTTGCAGAACAAGTGATCAGAGATTTCACTATGAACTTGTTGATGCGAAGTGATAGTGAGATTCAGAAGATCTGTGTTGAGATTCTCTGTGACTATTATGGGTTGAAATCAAATAGTCAAATGGATTGGAGCTATGATCGAAGTGAACCAAGTCACATCAAAGCTTACAAAGACCAACTGTTACTGATGTGTGATGATTTGACATTCCGTGATTGTATCACAACGTTCTTCTTAAGTGCTTCTGAGGGTATGGTTAAGAATGAAGATCGATTTGAAATGGTGTTGGTAATCACACGGTTGTTGTATGGTCGGATTCTTTCACGAACACGCTTGAATCGTGGAACACTCTCTTCCAAACGATCTTCGGTTATGTCTTATCTATGTACTCTGGAAGAGAAGGAGTTGGTGGTTTTTGTTAGGATCACATGTAATGGGTTCTTCAATGAATTTCCAACTAACATCCCTACAACAACTGATGAGGTGATCACAGGTGTGAATGAGTTGTGGAACAGACGTGATCAAATCTCTTGGAGACGAATAACCGGCCTGTTGGTATTACTGGAGGATGTGATACGTACCATGGCAAGTAAGCTTCAAAGCTATGTCCATGTTTATCTTCTCATTCTTGCGTTTGCTTTGAAACGGATTAGTGAGTGTTTGGGAACAGATACAGAGGATGAGAATGAGGATGAGAATGATGTGGAAACTGAGGAGTTTAAGACTGTTACACCTCAGGCACTCAAGAAGTTACGAACTCTCTGTTTGCGTCGAATGATGGAGTTTATTGGTTATTTCCCTTCTATTCCGTATTCCATATATTCTCCCTATTTCTTCACTCCACTTACACCGTTGTTACAATCCTTACCACATTCGTGTATCCATGCGATCAAAGCTCCATCTCTCCTACGTCTCACAACCATCATTTCTTGTAATTCATTCCTCTATTATCTGTTCGATCTCCAACCTCTCTTAGTCCAGCAATCAATTCTCTGTCTCCTTGATAATCAAGAACTATCGATACCTGAACATCGCACAGAGAAGGGCCATCTTCGTCGAAATGTGAAGAAGAATATGTTTGGGAATCTGAGTACTGCTGTAGTGATGGAAGTGGTTCAATTGATTGAGAATCTACTTCGTATCGATCCTGAGGAAGACTATTTCAATATGAAAGAGAAGAAGAAGCAGTCGCTGCGCCGAGGACAAGGTGGAGTTGTTAGAGAGAAGGAGGAATTTAGTGTGATGCAGACACGTGTAGCTCTAGAGGGAGAACCAATGGAGGTTGAAGAGAAGGATGAAGATGGATTACGATTCTTGATTCCTCATATGAATGAAATGTTACAAGGAATTCAATATTTGATTTCTGTCATTCCTAATATTCGAGGGAATTTGTTCAATCGATTGTTATCAATCATTTATCATTTGAGCCAATTATCAATCACACAGTCTATTCCTCTTTCAGTAACTTCACTAGATCAAATATTCATTCTTCTTGTATCATTCCTTCAGTTCTCAACAGCACGGAATGATTCTCAAGACAATCGAATCAAGATTCTGGATGCTGTTGAAGCTCTGGTTCCTCTGGTCTCATCATGTGACAGAGCGGTTCATGATTTGAGTACATTGCTAATACCAAGCAAGCAATGTATCACAAGTCTACGAATCAGGCGACGTATCCTTCAAGTATTTGATGCTATGAAAGAACGACTTCCTTTGTTCATTCCAATTATTCCCATTCTTTTGGATCTTCATGCGACAAGTGGTTCATCTCTTGATAGTTATAATTTTACGAAGCGTGGTGAGGCATATGACGTACTCGTTCAGAATCATTTGATTCATTATCATCCCGAAAGTGTCTGTTTCGATCCTCTGTTGGCCTGTATTCTCAATGATGTGGTTGATTCAGATATGATGATTCGAACAACTGCAATGAAATGTCTTCAGGAATTCATTCACGAATCAGCTCAAATCCTTCAAACTACTTCTGATTCAATTCTTCAAACTCGTCTTCAAGCAGTGATCGAAGGATTTGTAATGAGTGTTGTGAAATATGAATTGAAATACTGTCTGAGTGATAACATTCGTAGACCACTAATTGGTCTTCTTCGTGATATTGTCATATTATGGTCATTTAAGATATCCTTGATAATCAATATCTGTAGATCACTTAACAGATTACTCATCCATCACTTTGTGTTCTGATCTTATTCCATTGATCAATACTGAGAATCCAGAAAACGACGTGTTTTTGTGTATCATTGATTTGAAGCAGAAAACTCGATCAAAGGGTCTGAAGCTGTTAACTAAGACATTTGAATCCATAGCTGAAGAGAAAACGCCTCGAATCACAGTCACAAATCTGCGAACAGTACTGCTTCCAATCCTCTTTGCTTATATTCGTGAGTTCAATCGAAATCAGGGTATTATTGAAGAGAGAGTGATATTCAGATGCTCCTTTACGTGAAGACTGTGCTGTTTGTATTGGACGTATGGCTAGATTGCTGAATTGGGGACATTATTTGTCATTATTTAGAAAGGTGTATTCAATGGTATGAACAGTAATTCATAATAAGAAATAGATTGATGATGAACGAATAAATACTAAGAAAACTGTCATTTCCAGAAATAGTTCCGAATCTGGTACTTATAATAAGCTTTATATTCGTATTTTGTGTCTGATTGTGAGTAACTTCCATTTTGATATCAGATCGTTGGAGAGTTGGAGTCATGTGGTGGATGATCGTATGCAGCATTTGGTCCAAGATTCGATGTCAGCTCGTGTGCTGCGACAAGTGACCCTCATGAAGAGACGAGGAAGAGGAAAGGGTAAGGAAGAGAAGGGAGATGAGCAGGAGAAGAAGGAAGATGGGCAGGAGAAGGAGAAGGGAGATGAGCAGGAGGAGAACATGGAAGAAGTGATGGAGGAAGAACTGGTGGATGAGGAAGTGAAGGAAGAATTACGAGAAGAGAAAGCAAAAGAGAATCTGATAACAGGTGAACACACATTGTCAACTGAAGATCGAGAGAAGATTCTTCGTTTGGTTCTCTTAGTTCTCATTCCAGATTTACGAAAGTAAGAAATGAATGAAGTTTATTGACACTAGAACCATGATTGATGAAGATGATCGTAAGAACCAGACTATACGAAGTGGTGTGGCGGTGGTGATTTGTCAGTTGTTCATGCAGCTTCCTCAGCCGTTATTTGAGATGTCATTGAGTCTTTGAGTACTAAGTTATAGCTACTTACCTGGATTGACACAGTCTGTTGTTCTGTTATTGAAACAGAAGATGCAAAGTGATCGTGATGAGGCAAGAAAGACATGTGAGATTGATTCTACTAATTGAATATTAGTATCACAATTATTAAACCTTCTGGGAGTGAAGTATTTTAATATGATTTTATCACAAATGCAACACACATTAACTGAAGGGAATCAGCTGTTTGTCTTGTCATATACCCTTGCAGATCTTGTGAAGGCAATCAAATCCTCAGTAGTTCTTACTGTCAGACATCCAGTGACTGTTTCAGTGAGATAAACATTGAGACGTGATTCATAGGACGTTGTGAATGGAGTGGAAATTGTGATGGATCAACGTACAAAGGAGTCATTCCCATTACTGGATTCTCTTTCAATGATTCATTCGATCATTTGGTACGATGTATTTGAAGATGGAGCCAGAACACGTGAAGTAGAAGAACTTCGAAATGCTTCTCGTACCAAGTATCATGAACTTGCTGTGAATCGATCCATGGAGACATGGAAAATTGTCACTTCAATGGTTCCTTTCTATCCAGATGCAGCCAGTATACACTGAAGAGTGGTCTTATATTATAGTTCACTTATGGCTTGAACCTGTCTTGAAGAGCATTACAGAGTGTGAGGACTTACAGCAGCTGACAAAACTTCGCGAACTGTTGAAGGCAACAGTAGAAGGATTAATGGAGAATGGATCGATGCAAAACAGTTCACTTATCAAGTATGCATTGGAGATGATGGAAGATGGAGAGAAACAACTTGAGAAAGAGAAAGAAGAGAAACGAGTCAGAGAGGAAGAGGCTGGTATATGGGTTACAGAAGCTTCCAGTCAACGAACCACTAGTGATGGTCGAGCACAGCTGATGGTGGAAGAGGAGGTGAAATTAACAGGAGTCGATCGAAATGAGAAGGAGCGAAAGCGAGTGAATAAGAACAGTAAGGAAGAATTGATGGGTTTCGCATTACAAGTCCGATCGGGTGGTTTATCTCACTCATAGTTACTGAATCGAGGTATTGAAACAGGACTCTTTCAGAGCTCTTCTGAGGACTCTCATAGACTATTTGATCTTACTGTGGATCATATTCTCTTCATCATTCGCATGTGTCGATCCACAGAAGTCATTCGTCAAACTCTGAAGCTGGTTGATGTGTTGCTTCTCTGGAAACTCGAGGCTTTCCAGCAGAATGTGGAGCCTATGAAAGGTATAGAGTATTTCTGGAATGACACAAATAGACCTTCTTTTCTCTCTCTTGTCAGATTTCAGTGCTACGTCATCTTCATTAGCTCGTTCAATTTTTCATACACTATCTGTTCTCCTACGTCAGTTCCCTGAAACTGCTCTCAATGAGAATCAGGGACAAGCTTTATTGATGCTTGTGAAGAAGGATTTGAATGATGTTGGTAAGCAGGTGGCTGCATTTGAATTGATTCGTGTGATTATCGATCGTCGTCTTGTGTTCTCTGAGTTGTATGATTTAATGGATGAGTTAGCTGTGATGATGCTTCAATCATTTTCTGATAGTACACGCAATCAATGTAGCAGAGTGCTTCTCGCATTCACAATGAACTATCCAATGAGTAACAAACGTGTGGAGAAACTAATCACTTTTGTGCTAAAAAATGTGGACTACGACGAACCTTCTGGACGATTAGCTGATTTGCATTTTATTCAAAATTTGATCAAAAATATGCCAGGAAATGTCCCTATTTTTGTCATTCCATAATTCGTAGTATTTGAATGAAGTAGCTTCCATGATGTTCCTACCATTACTGATTCGCTTTACGAAGGAAACAGATGTGTTGTGTAAGTCTGTGATTCATGATGGTAAGGATTATAAGTGGATAACGAAGTAGCTCTAATGAGAATCGCAGTACGTGTGGATGTTCCCTTGTTTAAGAAGTTCCGCGGTTATTGCGACAAATGGATGGAAGGAGAAAATCCATTGTTACGTCGAGCAGGGTATTTGGCTCTTCTATTCCTCATTCAAGGCCGTGGTCAGGTTGTGAAAGGCGATATACCTCGAATTGTGAATGTGGTGAGTGGAAATCTCCCAAAGACAGTAGAAGATTTGAGAGAGATGGAAGTGAATGATGAAGTGATGATTCAAACAACAGAAACAGGAGAGTTGAATTTGTATTCACGTGAAGATGGGAAGAAGATTGACTCTATGATTCGTTCCAATGGAGTTGGAGATGAAGAAGTGAATGAAGACAGTGAGTGTTCATTGTATGATATCACAATTTCAAGTACTTCACGGTCTGTTGACTGGTATCTTCTTGTATCCATATTGAATGAAATATATGGTCATTTCGCTGAACCTGCTCATAGATGTATTAGAATGCACTTAGTTTTATTAAATCAGCTCTCAGTTCTGTTACTATCACATCATTTCTATGCTCGTGTTGTTGCAATGCAATTCTATCAGGAGTACTTGGAGAAAGAGTTGGCTCAAGCTTCTTTCTGTGATTCGGATTGTTGGCTTACTCAGTCTGGGTCTGTGTTTTTGCTACTCCAGAGACTGCTCATTCTCTTTCATATGCCACATTCGATTCAATCTCTCTCTCTCCAGAGTAATTTGCTGACAGTACTTCTGTGTGCTTTCAGTGAGCATTCGATTCCTCCTCCTGAGGGAATGAAGCCAGGATTACCTAAAGCTTCTGAAGAAGGAGGTGTGATGAAGCGACTTCAGGCGATTAACTCTGTACGTCAGTTGTATAGTCTGGAAGACATTGAAGAGAGTGAGAATGATTCTATGAGTGAGGAAGAGGATGAAGAGAACGAAAGTGAGGAAGAGCCAGATGAACAGAAGAATTCGAAGGATTCCGATGAGGAAGAAAGTGAATCAGAGAAACAGTCTAAACCGGCTCGTGCGTTCAAAACAATGCGACGGATTCCGAATCCATATCGAGTGATTGATGCACTCTATATCCTGGGAAGCATTTTGACTCTTCCTAATATTCAAGTGAAGAAATCTGTACTGACCATTTTCGAGACTATTTGTGCATTCTTATCTCCAGCTCAAATCGAAGAATATATCGTACGGATGATAGTATGGATTTATATTAGATTCCTCTTCTTCGTCCTTTGATCAAGATTGTAAATGGAACCAATGAACAGGATCAGGTTCTGATGGAGAAGGCAACGGAGATTATTCATAACAGTATTGAGGCTAAACTGGATCATAGCACGTATATTCGCACATATGGAGAGATTCAGGATGATGTAATTGTATTGGGTGATATTGAGGGTAGATTGGTCAAAAGAAGAGTCAGCGTAAATTGCAAGTGAAACAGTTAGCAGTAACGAATCCGAAGGCAGCAGTTGAACGGAAACGACGCCGCAATTTGAGTAGCAAGGAGAGTAAACGGAGAAAGAAGATGAATATGAAAGGACAGATTCGTTTGAATTGATTTAGTTCACTATTTGTTGTGAATCAAAATTGGGGGATATTTTGGCAGTATCGGAGAAAGAAAAATAGTTTCCAATTGAATCTCTTGTCCATTTAGAAACCTTTCCTCATGAGTTCAGGGGGCAAGGAAAATGTGAAACGACACTTTGTATCGGGGATGTGTGGAGGTTGATTTTATGGGCATCATTAAGTTCCTAGGGTTCGCAACAACAATCGTTCTTCATCCTTTGGATCTTGTAAAAACTCGTCTTCAAGTTTCCAGTGTGAAAGACTATAACTTTTTAAAGAACTTTTATGTGGTGATCCGAAATACATACAGAGAGGAAGGACTTCGTGCATTCTATCAGGGAATCTCTCCAGCTATTATTGGTTCTGTGCTATCTTGGAGTATATATTTTGGTGCTTATGAAAATGCGAAGAACCGTTACAAGCGGAGACTTGATGTCTCTCAATTAAACGGATTCTATAATATGATTTCTTCTCTAGAAGCTGGAATTATCGGCAGTACTGTTGCTTGTCCAGTTTGGTTTCTGAAGACTCGATTACAACTTCAGAACCGTCTTTGTATGGTACATGAGTTGTCTTGCTTTAATTCTAGATGCCTGGATATAAACCTTACAAAGGAATCGTAGATGCGACAATTCGAATATGTCGAGAGGAGGGAGTTAAGACTTTGTACTCAGGACTTCTCCCCTCTCTTCTGTTAACATCGCATGCCGCTATCCAATTTGTCATTTATGAGAAACTCAAACAGATTGAAACTCAATACCATATTGCCATTGTTCCAATTCTTGTGTTGATTGATTTATAGGATTACAAAACCGGATTATGGTGTGGAGCAGTTTCGAAATTCTGTGCATCCATGATTACATACCCACTCCAAGTGTTTCGTTCAAGAATGCAACAATTGAATGCAAAATCAAGTTATCGGAACTTGGTGGATTGTGCAGTAAAGATATGGAAGTAGGGAACGAATGAATGTTATTAGAATAGGAAAGAAGGGATTGTGGGGTTTTATGGAGGATTGTTACCAAATCTGATTCGAGTGATTCCATCCTCATCGATTACACTAATGACATACGAGTTTGTCAATTCTATGTTACGTGATCATCATATTCTGGAGTAATCGGGTTGACCGGGTTTTTAGGTTCTTGTTTGTTCGCGAAAACACTTCAATATGCAATAATTTCGAATACTATGCAGTGGGTCAAGGAAGATACTATCACAAATTGTATGCGCTGTAATGTTCCATTCACAGCGTTGAGAAGAAAACATCATTGTCGAGTTTGCTTTCTTGAAATTGGAATTTATGAATTTAGATTTGCGGGAAAGTATTTTGTGACTCCTGCTCTTCTCAACGACTTCCAGTGAATGGGACGATGGAACGTGTATGTAAAGATTGTTTCGGTGTTGAGAAGAGTAATATTTGTTGTAATGAGATTATTTCGTAGAAAGACGAGATCAATGGGAACTTGTTACAAATCGCGGTTTCTGTATGTGTAAGTAGATGAAATGATTGATAGGTTCCCCATGTGGCAAACCCATCAAGTATCCTGACTATAGTTGTCTCCATAATCCGGATGGTTCATGGAGTTGTTCGGAGAAGCCGTATATGGTATTGGATCTTGATAAGAATATCTGGTCTGTAAAGATTGAGGAGTAATATTGAATACTGGAATTTACACACAGACTTAAAGGTGGAATTCCCGTAGACGAGCCAAAAGTGAGAATAAGAAGAATACCAATCATGGAATAGAAAGTAGAGTCTCCGAAGCCAAAATCGAGATCATCCTCCATGTCTTCGCTAGCAAGTCGTACTCGTCGTGAACGTGTTACATTTAATGATGTGATTTCAGGAAACGTATCTGAGGATATTCTGACAGCAAGTACTCCAGTTGCAGAAAAGGTTTATGAACTGGAAAGAGTTGAATCCAGTTGTCAAACAGACGAATTGCCTGTGGTATCAATTAATCCTGTTTCCTTCTTATCTCTTTCTCCATCTACCATTGCTGAGCTGCGCCAATGTGCAGTGTCTCCTCAACCAACTCCTATTTCTCCTATGTTGGATGAGTCCTCTATACTGCCATCAGGTGAATCAAGCTCTCTTGTAACATATTCAGAACGAGCTGAGATAATCCGCTTGCGTGATGTAGTAAGCAATCAGGTGAAAGATCTGAAAGGTCGTGTACAGTTGGTAAGAGGTCGAAAACAACTGAAGCAGGAGCAAATGGAAGATGAGAAGGAAGTGAGAGCAGCACGTGAGGCTCGTACACAGAATGTATTGAAAGAGAGTTCAGAACGATTAGATGAGACACGACTAGTGTTGGATAATTTGGTCAACCATTTTCAGTCAATCAGTTCAAGATACAATCGTGAGGAATGAATGAGCAGTGATCAAGACTAGAGTTGAAGAGTGTATCTGAAGTAAGTGAGATGGTTCCTGATATGGACAAGGAAGTTGCAAAGAATTTGGAGCAGTATGAGAGCATGACAAAGTGAGAATCAGAAAGAGGAATCAGAGATAGAGACGGATTGGTTTTCATTGCTGCTCAACAGCTTGTTCATATTAAAAATCATCGCTCTGTTGTATCTTCATATCGAGCAATGGTATGAATGAATCATGAGAATGAACAATAGGGTGATGCTTTGAGAGAATTTGCATATGATTGTATGCAAGCTCTGATGGAGCAACAACAAGCAGTGAATCAGTGTATTGATAGCTGTGTGGCTTCAGTTACTGCTCTCACACGAGAATTAGAGACAACTCGTGAGCAGAATGCGGAGTTACAGACTCGTGTGAATGCGACAGAGGATGCTGCAGACACTGCGGTAGAGCAATCAGCAGAAGCAATGATTTCAGCAGAACGACTGGCATTTTTGAGCGAGCAACAGGTGTACGACTTGGAGAAGCAGTACCACCAACAGGAGAAGAGATTACTGGAGATTCAGAAAGCACAAGTGCAGCTGGAGAAGGAGCTTCAGCAGCGGCAACAGGAAATGGAGCAATTGCGAGGCCAATTACAGGCAGAGGCGCAGGAATTGGAGCTGGAACGAGTTGTCCCACAATGGAAACCTATTCCACTGAATCATATCCCTGTAGGAGAGAGTGATGCCGAAGAGAACCTGGATTGCGATGTAGCAAAGATTCATACCACATTGGCCAAATGGGGTGAGAACAAGGCTCCTGGACAGGTAGATCGAGTGGAAGACTGGTTGGAGATGGTGTTGAGTGGAAAGCGAGTGACAATGGAGAATGACAAAAATACCATCGAATTATGCATCTTCAATCTGGAACAGCGAGACTTGTTCATTACAAATATCCTCCCTTTAATCGCACAGAGGAAGAATTTGGAGTGTTTTGTTCAGGAGCATCGGCGTCGTGAATCTGATTTTAGAATCACTATCATGAATACAGAAGAGGCAATTCCTGCGATTTCAGTTCCACAGACACCAGTTGCTGTAGAACTACCAGTGATCGAAGAGAAAGTTTCGAAGAATTTCGTGTTGGTTCCAAGTGGAAGCGAAGAAGAAGAGGAGGAGATTCGACAGTCCGATTTGGATGCAATTAACAAAGTTGTGGAGAGTCAGATAAATCAGAAAGAGAGACGTCGCAAGATGAAGATGATTAGTCTAGATTAAGTACAGTCTTTTGTTTTTTGGGAAGACACGAAGAGAATTTATGAGGCCGACAGCTTTTACAAATGCCCTGTATATCGGCATCGTAATTCTCAACTTGTTAGTAGGGATACATAGCACCCGTCTGTTGAATGGAATTCTTGTATTGAATTAGTGTCAAATGTAATTAGTACTAGATCAATGAAACGTTTGAAACGAACTACTTTGGAATGGATGTTTTTCGTTCTGAGATGGTAACTGAGGAACCTATTGTTATGGCGCTCATGGCTCGCCCGTCACTATCACCCACACCTGAAAGAAAGACGAGTCAAGTAACAATACAGCCGACAGTTTCTGAACCAACGAACTCTACACTCTTAAGTGGTTCAACAGAGTCTATTTCAACTCCATTGACAGACATTCCGATAACCATTCTTGAAGAAGTGGAAACACTAGTGAATACGAAACCAACGAGTTCGGTTATCGTCCCTAATACGACTCTACCAATGAATATGAGTATGTTTGGTCCGACTGTGTTCGCGGAAAAAAGTGAGAATATCACGGCATTGACCGTAGGGAATCAGACAATTCCATCCATCCTTGAAATCAACGAAACTATCTCAATCATTGCTGTAATCGAGAAAACAAATCCTGGAGAAACCACTATGGTTCCAACAGAAAAAGTGAATTCTGACATATCGGCTATGAATTACACTGCAACGTCTGAGATTCCAATGCCGACTCCTCCAGGAGTCAAGCAGCGTTCTTCAAAACGTAGAAAATCCTCAAAAGTGAAGGGAAATACAGAGCCCTCAAAAGAGATGGAAGAAATGCATGCTAAGAATCGAAGTCGAGTGAGCTTAACAACAATATCAAGTCTCGGATTCGACTATCGTAGCTATTATCGACACAACTCGTTTGTCCCAATCAACATTTCTGATCCAGTTACCGAATGGATCAGTGGTTCTTCTCAGTTTATACACTATATGAATACTGTATTTATTCCAAATCAGAAAAAGAACATTCTGAACCAGAATAAGCTCATTGTGTATGCAAAGCGAGGAACCACCGGAATTGCTGGTCAGATGTCGGGAATGTGTGATGTCCTTCTCTTAGCGATCTTAAATAATCGTGTATTTCAATGTTAGGATGATTCTTACTGTTCATAGATAGATTACGCTCCAGCTGTGCTTCCTCATTTTTTCAAATTTCCTTTGTATAACATCACATTTCCTATTCGTTTGGAAGGAGATTCAGGTAGCAGAGAATGGTATTGTGATTCTTTCTAGAACAAGAGAGGTTATACGATCGAGGTCGAAGTATTTCAAAATATGTTGATTATTTTGTTGAATTTGATAATGTTAATTATGGCTTGAGAGGAATTGTTGATGAAGGGAATCTGAACAAGGAATATCCTGGTTCATTGGCAATTTCGTCAATGCATATGTTCCATAAACTAGTACTCCGATTGAAAACAACAAGAACGAAGCTTTTGGAGATGCGTGGTGGAAATGCTTCATATCCTTGGATCACAGAAGGAAACTGGTATGGAATTTGTGCAAAGAGTCTATTTCAACCAAGTGATTATGTGATGTCTTATTTAAGGCCATATTTGAAGTATTTCCAAAATGGGCCTGTTTTGGGTATTCAAGTTCGAAGTGGTGGAAAAACATCGGACTGGAAGGATGGAAGTTATTTTAAAGTGAACAAAGAAGTGGTTCGGAAGAATGGTCCTCGCATACATCAGATTCTGATCAAACGACCTAATATGCGAATCTTTCTCTCAACAGACTCGGATGAGATTGAAGACTATATTCGATTTAAATATGGTCGAAAAGTGATTACTGTGAACACATTACCTCGGAATCATGTAGGTCGATTCCCATCAGAAGCTGCGTTATTGCGTACCTACATGGATTTATATTTGCTGGGACAATGTAAGTATCTGTTTTTAACAAAACGAAGTGGATTTAGTAGAACAGGTTTGGCTATGAATGCCAATAACCCTGAAGTGTATTATTTCAATTTGTGCTTGTGTTTCAATAAAACAAATCAAAGAGATCCTATTCTGACAATACGTTCATTCTACAAGTTAGTTCCATCACATGCTACATACACATGCTTCTTCTCCTCATCAGAATAAGGACGACTAATCTTCTCAAGCAATTTGACCTTCGTTTCATTCTCTCTTTCGATAACTTGATCCATAGTCCAACCATAAAATCCATCACAATGTGATACCAATTGGCGGATCAATTGGAAAGTACCCTTGTATTGCGCATTACAAACCATATGTTCCACAATCGATTTCAGACCAAAATAGTTCACATTAATATCGAAAATGCGATACAAGGAACAGATGGGTGAATAGGACTTGGCCCAGTTCATATCGTTGAAATCAGGAAGCGAAAAGTGTTCGGATTTGTAATGCCAAATATCCTCATCTGAATGATAATGAACACTCTTATCAGCAATGTTAATGAACTTCTGCTGAATTGCCTTACGTTCTTCTAAGGAAAGATGGTAGTAGTTCGGATTTGTTCCCTAGAATCAGAACGAAAACAAAAGGCTACAGCATCAGGAGCAACGGCAAAACGAATAAAGATGTTAAACTTCGTCTTATCAAGACAGTTATTCACCCAAACAGAGAAACGCTCTAATCCAAAGAGCCAAGACTCCTCTGTAAACGTCAAAATATCTGCAAAATGAAGATCTGTGATAGTTTCATACCTTTAGATAAGAAAAACGTCACTGCCCGAGGGAGACTATTGTACATTCGATAACTAGCTTTATAATAATCCAATGAAACCATACATTTTCTTCGTGTACATACCCTTTTCATGAGGTATCTCAACACCCGTAATGGGAGAAATACCCATATGGCCATCCGTATTGTCAAATCTAATACTAATACTGTTTGGCAAAACTATTACGGCTCGTTTACAGCCCATTCGACGCCTTCACCATTTCCGGTGAAATTCTGTAATGCTTGACAAGCCCACCACCGTAAACCGATATTTGCAGTGTCGACATCAAATGGCATGGGACAAACATATTCCTCCTTCATGCTTACGGGAATTCTGAACAAACAAACCATTTTAGTCTATCAAGACTTGTACAAAGCATCTGAGCTGACGTCTTAATTCCTCCATTTGGATTCTATGTATGAACCAATCACCCCATCAGTACAAACATGAGATTCTCTAGATACGGATAAAGTGCGTCTCCAAAACCAGTCTTCTGAGGATACACAGAGCTCATTCTCTGAAGGAAATCCAAAGCGTTTCGAACTTGTTGTTCCTCTTTCGATTGTAAATCCGAAACAATCATCACTGAAATGGTCTTAATCCAATGTTTATAACACTAAATCTCAATCCAAAGTACTATTTCCACCTTACAGAACGAATCATAACTCACATCACCAGATGTGTTTTTTACGAATACAGGGTTATTCAAGCACACTTCATTGTATTTCTTTTCAGAATCATTCCACTGACTCAAATCTGTGAACAACTCCAGCATGAACAGACTGATGTTTTGGGCTTCACTTTTCGTTGCACCACGCAGAAGAGTCATTAACACTACTAGAGCCCTCTTGACAAACAGAATATGATTGTAATTCGGAACTTGCCAACGAATTAGGCATCGAACAAATTCGGCGCAAAAAAGGGCATCCATTGGCGAAAAAAGGATTCGTGGAATAAAACAATACTGAATGAATACTGCGATACTGCTCTTTCGATCCGATTCCAGGAAGAAATGAACAAAATGTTCCTTCAAAGAATTCTAGTCATGAATTTTGGAATTCCAAAAAATACCTCCAAATTAGAAACATGTTGTTGTTGTTCACTCTGATCCTTCTTTAACTCTTCCATCTCCTGCTTCAGCTGTGTCATCAATTTCATTAGTTTGCGACTATCGGCTCGTGTCACATTTCGGTCCTTTTTCTTTGCCATCGTTACCGCCAAATCCGAATCTAGTTGATTCTGATACTCTTTGTAACATTCGTCAGGACAACAAATATCTCGGAATTGAATGTACCAAAATAAGAGGAATTCTGGATAATTCAAAATTTCCCACAAATTTGTTGGATAATACGATTTCAAAGTAGTCTCGAATTCCGGAGTCCAAATTGACCAATTTCCTTTCTTCTCCAACACATCCTCTACTGAAATGATAGATCGAATAAGCGACATAGCGAAAGGGACATCAAGATGAATACGTGTAAACAGGTCCTGAGGAGCAGGAATGAGTGAAAACATTTGATTTATGAAGGAGGGATTATGAGTGAATAACATCATCATACGCAAGAATAAGTCCAGATTTCTGTCATACAAAATGCCCAAAATCTGGACATCATTGATCTCACTTTCCCAAATCATCTCTCCTACAAGTCGAGGTAGATAAACTGTAAGAGAAGCGAGTACTTCACGAGAACACAAACAATCAATCAATCGCTCACAACTCTTTGTAGACGTATCCTCTCGCAAGTACCAAGTAGTTGCCTGGACCAGAGTTGAAGAAGCAGCCAGAGATCGAACGATTGTTGTAGAAACTGCTGGTGATATCATATCCCGCGGGGATGGGATCTATATAACAATACCAAAAAAAGTCTACATTTCCGACACTTGTCAAAAGTTTGCTTACAAGAAGAAGAGCAGAAATATCACCATTCCGAACACACTGCTCCACATATGCTAACATCATACTCAAATCAATTCGTTCAGAAAATAATTTGACAAAATTCGAGGCAAAATCTGTTGCTAAATCATATCCAGGATCATATGATACTTGATCAGACTGCAATTTGTTTTCCCGGCTCTGGAAATATGCAATAATACAGAAACAACATGTATCCACAGCAAGAGAGGAAATGCATTTCAATTTCGGAACGATCAGTTGAATCAAATTGTCATATGTGGCACATTTACGAAGGAGCAAACGGAAAAGATAGAGTGGAGTTGAGAATCCAAAATAAGTCAAAATTTTGGTCAACTCATCCACATTTCCAACAGCTAATCTCCTCAAATAATAGTCGATTCCGAGATAATTCCACTTCATACCATAAAATAGGTCAGGATTCGATGCAATCTCAGTACTTTGCCAATACTCATACTGAGTGAATCGAATTGATTGGTTCAGATATTGAAGTCCACTCCAGATTTCATGGTGAATGGAAGGATTTGGAGGAGAGATGGATAGAGAAGGAATGAGAACCGTCTTGTATAGATTTTGGGCGATTTCTTGGATTTCCAGATATTCTGGGGATTCTTGTTTCAGAACATATGACAACAGTCGACAAAGGATGGTATAGAAATAGGGCTCATTTGCCACAAAAGGACCCAATAATTGCACAGGTTTTTCAATTCGACGAATCAGTGTAGGCAAGTCTTGAATGAGATCCTCTGGACACAGATCCCTTCGTCTAGAGAGTAAGCGAGATCTGGTATGTGTGATGGCAGGATGCGATGCAATGGTGGAATAGACCTGAGCCGTGACGTCAGTGAGAAGCTTGCTAAGAGCTCGACTGCACTCAGGACACCAACATGGATCGAATCCGAGGGATTTGACATAAAGCCAGAGATGAATGATGGTGGTCAGAGGAGCATACGAACAAGCAGAGATGAGAACAGCAGGCCAGTTCAGATGATCAGGGACCTTAAAGAGAGTGATGGCTGATCTGTGGAGCTTTGGTGACATCTTCTTCATAGATGCGATAGCCGTGAAGATCGAATCTGTCTTAAAATAATATCAGAAATGAAAAACCAACACGTTTCTGAGCAACTTCTGATAATTCTTTCTCTTCTGAATTCAAAACAGAAAGAAAAAAATCGGGAGAAATTCTGCCATCTCGAAGAAGTCGCATGGAAAGATCCCACAAGGAGTCAGGAACACGTCCAGACTACAAATGAAATAGAAACAAGAACAATACATCATGAGACTTGTAGAATTGAATTCGGAATTCCAAAAGATGGGGAATTTCTTCAGCTTTAAACGACTCAAAAATGGGTTTAAATACGGGGTATTTCTGTTTTTCAAATTCACAAGCATCTAACAAGATATCGAAGACTCGATTGGGATCAAGACTGAAGAGAGAGATATAACTCGAGAGAGTAGACAACAAAGTAGCTGAATTCAGTTTGGGTTGATGAATAAAGGTAATCAATTTCGAATAACCTTCATTCTCATCACGAATCAGATTGAACTTGTGTTGAGCATAATACCGTTGGGTGTTCAGACGTTTCATGTGAGTGAAGAAAGCATCCGTAATAAAGCCACATGCAGACAATTTGTCAATCTCCAAACGCTCCTTCAAGATTCCTACAGGACAAACCCGATCCGATACGATTCGTTTGACCATTGTGATAAAGGAGGCCCCCTTGGTTGAATCAGGACAACCAAGAGATGGATCACATTCTTGACCCACCAACCACAAGGTATCAGACAGACAAGTACAAAAAACATCAAAGTTCTTCTATGTATGAAGCAACAACCATGATCAAACTGTTTTCGCTTTTGATAGAATGAAAATAAGTGAATCGATGCTGATTGTATTATCTAAATACCTCCAAAGAATTTCATAAAGGATCTCGGTAAAACGACTCGCATCTATAAACAAAAGAAAAAGGCACAGTAGTACCACCACTAACATTCTCTGGTGTCATCGATGATACAAGAAGTTGCTCTCTAAGTATATTACCCACATCTCAAAATTATACGCTTTGGGGTATGTCTGATCCTTTTTATCCTTCAAAATCTCATCTGTAAGGATGAAATAGGTCTGCATCGCGAGATTGTGAGAAGAATACGGATTTTGGAATTGCAAATTTCTTGGTTTCTTCTGTCTTGTCATAGTTCTTGTTGGATAACATACGAAATCATCTTTCAAAAGGATAGAAATACACTATACAGTAACTTTGGTTTGTATTCTTTGTTGACAATATCACTCGTCTCTTCTATCAAAATGAGAGTCAATGGTGGTAACAGTGACTAGCTATTATCCATGATCGACAAGATCAGTTAGAAGATGCATGTGATTGATAATGAACAAACAGAATGAATTCATCAGTATACAGTACAATGACTATCAGCTCGCTTCTTAACCTTCTTCTCTGCAGATTCAAAATTGGAAGAGAGCATGGCCTGTGGAGTACTAGAAGAATCTGACTCGTGTTGGATACTGGATGCATCCGAATCTTGTGCAATACTCTCATTCTTTCGTAGATAGCGACTCCTCTGCCGAATGAATCTATCAAAAGAATCAGCATCTCAATCATTATCAATTCATCAATCATACTTGAACTATTCAATTCTATAACATTCATGAATACGCTGCTCAACTGAATTCCATCTTGAGTGAGTAATGGAATGTCTAATTCAAATTCAATCATCAATCATCACTCTCCAATATCACTTTGCCTATCCAGTAGAAATTGCTACCATCTCCTTTGAGTAGAGTTAGAGAAGGAAGATCTGATCAATCAATCATCATTATGATTCATACTCCTCATTATCAATACATTTGAGTCAACAGTATCTTCATCACCAAGAACAGATGATTCAAGAGTGATGGATTGAAGTCGATTCAGATCTCATTCATCAGTCACCAATCATTCATACTCTCAAATACTATTGTTTGACAATTCAAGAATGCAAGAACGTCCAATTGAATGGATATGAGAGAAGGAAGATTCTTACATTCAAATGATTCATAATAATTGAATGAACTCCATCCAATATGGATGTCACTCAGTTGATCACAATTCATTATCACACACTTGCTTCCAGATATGGACTGATAATCGAGTTTGAAGCACCTCCCTCCAATGATGACACTTTTCAATTCATTCAATCCATCAATCACAAATCGATTCACATTCTTAAAACAACCATTCCCAATCTCAACTCTCTCATATCCTTTCAAACAATCACTATCAAATACACTCAAACCATTTTCATAACCATCTTCAAGTTGCTTAATATTTCCAATATAAACACCTTTTATCCATCTTCCTTTTCTTACCACTTCCTCATTCTCATTCAATTCACTTCCATCTCCATCTCTCAATCCATTCTTCCATCCACCTACATACAATGCACTCTTTCCATCATTTCCATATTCTTTACCTTTCCCTTCTCGAACAAATCCTTTCATCATATCTCCTGCAAATCCTCCTTCATATACTCTCATTCCATTATCATCATATTCAATCATCACTTTTCCTTTCCATTCTCTCAATACTCTCATCATTACTCCATTCTTGTATACACATTCTCTGAAGCATCCCGATTCCACTTTAAAACATCTTCCATTCTTCAATAACCCAGATTCATCATATTCACTCACACTCAACACTTTTCCATCTTCATTCAATTCTCTATAGAATCCTTTCATTCTTTTCGTTTCAGGATGAATCACAAATCCATTTACCATACTTCCAAACCATACTCCTTCATATACCTTCTTTCCATTGTCATCAAACAATCTCATCGTTTTACCAATGAACTCTCGAATCACTCTCTTCTTCACTCCATTCTCATATACACATTCTCTGAAGTATCCTGATTCCACTTCAAAACATCTTCCATTTTTCTTCCAATTATCATCATATTCACTCACACTCAACACTTCTCCATCTTCATTCAATTCTCTATAGAATCCTTTCATTCCTGATTGTTCCTTCAGTATCGAATATCGTTTTCCATTTCGATACAATCCTCTCCATATCTCATTTCCCTCATCATCATACTCTATCCATATTCCAACTTCCTTTCCTCCTGACACTCTTCCTCTCAATACGATGTTGCCATATTCATTCATCTTTGCCACTTCTCCTTCACATTCATCATTCACAAACATCAACTTCATAAACAGTACTCCATTCTTTCTCACAATCATACCAATTCCATCTTTCTTTCCTTCTTTCATTGATACTTTCATCTCATATTCTTCATTATCTATCAATAATCTCTTTATCGCTTCTCCACTCCACTCACTACCACTCTTCATTTCAACATTTCTAATCTCATAATCACCAAGGAATTCAAGACATAAACAGGAATTGGTAACCTTATTGTTCATATCAGTTAAAGAATCCATCAACAATACATTTTTATGAATTCACAATTACTTATACTAATGGACTTCTATTCTGCATCCATTGACTATCAATCATTCAAAACACTATTTGATAGAGTGTTTGATATGATTCGATTTGATTCTTCATATCATATTCTGAACAATGATGCTGATATTCTCTTCAGTGTTCTGAGTGTAGTTAGTATTATCAGTTTACAAGAATCACTCCAATTCTTGTACCTAAATCATTCTATTGAATTCAGATATATTTTATTGAATGCAAATTTACTCATTTACACTGAGAAACAGGAATGAGGCATAAATGACACTCTCTTTCATTACTCATTCCTCAAGCCCAATACACACATTCCAGCAGATACTCCCCATCAATATCAATCACTTAGTATCATCCACATTGAATGAAAATGTTTCGATAACAAGAAAATCGCAGTATTTGTTATGCCCAAAACCGTTCCGCATCACCGTAAAATGCGAGCCCAAAAATAAGGGGGATTTCTGTGTCTGAGTTTGACGTTTTGGCATAAAGAAACCTTGCATACCCAGTTACTGATATGAGTTCGCAGGAGATTACTGTCCATAAATTGGAACACAGCTGGACGATCTATGAGCAGGTGCAGTTCCACAACGAAAAGGACAAGAAGAAAGGGTACTTGAATTCGTTCGAGAAGATCTGTACATTCTCTACTGCTGAAGGATTCTGGCTGAACTGGAATCGTATTCCCACAGTCACGTAAGCTATTGACTTGCGAACATAATGAATTAGTCAGTTGTTCTATGATGGTGAAAATCGAATTATCAAGAGGGTTGATGAGCGCTTTCCTGAAGATAAACCTAAGGACATTAAAGTGAGAATAAGGGTCTGCTTTTATTGTTTCTAGATTGAAGGACAAAGTATCTTCAAGGATGGAATCACACCAGAATGGGAAGATGAGGTGAATGCAAAAGGAGGAGAATTGAGAGTTGAATTTGATGGTAGGGCCTATGGAAAGGGATGAATATAAGTTTCTGCCCATGACACTCTTGGAAAGTTTTGGGAAACGATTGTACTCACTCTGATCGGAGAGACAATGGATAAGAGTGACAGCATTTGTGGAGCTCGTATTTTGGATAAGGTATGAATGTGTGAGTGAAGTAATGTATAGAGTAAACCACAGAGAAAACAAATTGGATATCGTCTGGAGGTTTGGTACAAGAACTGGGAGGATAAAGACATTCAGCAGCGTTTAGAGAAGACAATCAACAAGATATTGAAGGACTTCGAGTTGGATCGCTGTTCGATTTCGTTCAAGCAACATGACCCTTCAAAGTGGTAAATGGGTGAAGAGAGTTCTTCTGTTTACAGAAAACACGTTACAAACCTAAAGCACTAAGAGCACCACTCTTAATTGGCTTCTTTGCATCTTCTTCGATCTTATCTTGAGCAGTACTTACACGCAGAATTTCATGTTTATTCGTTTCAGCGATATGACCTCCAACACAAAGTTCATTTAGAACAAAGTAAGCTTTATCGTAGTGGAAGATAATATCTAATTCACACACCTATATAAAAGAGTAACAATACAATTACATTTCCAAAGTATTGGTCAAGAGTCTCGACATAATCCTGAATAAACTCAAGAGCCATCAATTCATTCTCATCCTTGTCAATGGATATAATGATATACAAACTAGCATATCTATAATCACAGACAACATATTCCCTTACTTTCTGAATACAATCTTGGAGTCTTTCTGTTCTATATAGTTACAGTATCGGCCAGGGCGAGAAAGAACCAGATTCACAGCATTTCGAGTAGTTGATGCAACTTCCTTTCAATTCAGTATCCTATAAAACCCGTACCCTTGGTGATGCACCATTGTAGAACTGCTGCAATCGGATCTTTCCCTGCCGACTCACAATCAATACCCATTGAATCTAGAAATAAAGGAAGCCATATTCAGTCCTACCATTGTTTTGATTAATAGTTGAGTATTTCTTGAGTTTTATCGACATTGAGGAATCCAGACTTTTTTCCCACTCCAGGAATAGAACCGATTTTTGTTCATGTTCCTTTCTCATTATCGAAAGAGGATTTGGTCTAAATGCCATCCGAACCCGAATCTAGTGATTTTGAAGATGAGGCTTTGGAAAATATCAAGCCCGAAGTACGTGCTTTTTGAAGGCGGTGACGAGTGTAGCATTTAACAATGGGTACAAACTCTTTGCTAAATCCATCGCTTGAAAAGGATAATGTATCCCGTAATCTAGATGAAATGAAATTGAGGGAATAGAGTCTGAGAGTCTAGTAAGTTCACTGATTCGAGAATTGATCGATGCAAACGTTAATCCGGACGTTAAAATGAGAATAACAATTGATGTTGTAGTTGACCAAGATGCTGCAATTTCTACTAGATCATACAGATACTACAAAAGCTTGGACTGCTTATGCCAGTTATATCCGTAGTTTACCTCTGGATGTGGCTCGGAAGTGCTACAACATTTTATTCGAGCGATTCCCAACTACTGGAATTTTTGTGGTGCAGTACTGTCAATTGGAGGAGAAAGCAAAGAACATTCAGAGAGTTGTGGATGTAAGAGAGAAGGGTGATTGTGAGAGTAGACACTGGAGAGATTTCTCCCTCGCTGTCCGTCCATTCCACTCTGGACATACTACTGTGAATTCTTCTGGAGACACCATTTGGAGGGAAAAGTAGGTCGTCGGCTAGCAGAAGCACGTTCAGAAGTGGAACGAGTATACAGCTATGCAGCTGATACTGTGGGTTTCTTCATCGATTCAGATGAATTATGGAAATCTTATGGATCGTTTCTGGAGTCGTATCCTCGTGAAGGAACCGATATAAACACACAAGGAGAGTTAATGAGACTGAAGCGATCCTTCTTTCATCGAGCTGTAGTGATTCCATTTCATGGTCTGTTTACATGGGGTATACTAATACATAGCTTTGGAGAGTTTCTGGACACAATATTCAGTGTTTGAAGATAGTATCATTATTCCCACTGAACATCGAGCTGAAGAACGAGCCCAAATCGCTATGAAACAAAAATCCGTTGTTGATGACGATCATAAACTGGCTAATGAGGAGTGATGGTGATGTCTTCATATAACATGTAGATACAAGCTTCGTAATGAATGCTGGCAACTCATCACTCTGGATGATCTTCCTCTTCATGAACTTAATCGAAATGGTCAACGTCAAGTTGAATACTGGATGAAGGCAATCGAGTTCAATTTCGTTATTATCATGATATCTAGATATGAACAATTGAATCCAATGCGTCTTCCAGAAAATCAGTTGTATCATCACATGCATATGACATACCTTCGATGTTTGACAACCTTCCGATTTTGTCCAGATATTTGGATTGCCTTTGCAGAGTATGAATCAAATTTTGACAAAAGCCGAGCTGCGGCAGTATTGAATGAAGCCGTAACAGTAATGCCAAATAGTGTATTCCTCAGATTGGCATGTTGTGATTTCTTTGAGGAGCATGAAATGATACAAGAATGTGAAGCAGAATATGAACGATTGATTCGAGAATATCCTTGCTGTGCTGGTTGGACATCATATTTGGAATATATGCAACGTCAGAAAGGAGAACAAGCAATGATGCAAGTGTTTGAACAAGCATGTTCTGTTTATCCTTGTAGTGAAATATATGTGAAAGCAGGTAGATAATTGGTATGTGGATTTCATATAGCTTTTATTACAACAAATATCAATCGACAACCAGAGAAAGCAAGAATGATCTTAGAGAAGGGATTAAGTCAATTTGGTGATAATGCCTCGTATTTACTAAGCTATTCAGATTTCCTTATGAATCAACAAGATCCTGATAAATCAATTCAGTTATTGCAAGAACATCTACCAAGTGTGAAGGAAGAGGAAAAACATTTGATTTGGGAGAAACTCATTCAGATAAAGGCGCGATTCTTCGTTTGTAAGCCAGTAAAGGAAATCATGGAATTGGAAGATGAATATTCTGCCCAAGTTCCATCAGAACGAAACGAAGGACTTCTAAGTCGAATTGATCGTTATACTCTTTGGGGAGTTGGTTTGATTTTCGATAATGATGTGTAGAAATCGTTTCAGTCTGTGGAAGATCGTAGTATTCTGAAGCGCAGGTATCCGTTTGAGAAGAAAACACAGGAACCAGACGATAAAGCAGCAAAAGAACAAACAGAGGATATTCTTCCTTCTCTTCCTCAAGCTGATGATAGTGAAGCAACGAAAGTTGAAACACCAAAGTGGATTTATGAATATCTTCGAAAGTTACCTTCGATGGGAATGAAACAAGCTCGAAATGAGCATGTCCTTGGAGTTATTCGCATTTTGTCCAATATAACAATTCCTGATCCGTCTCGTCTAATTGTTAGTTCGTATTGAAATGTTTGTAACACAATAATTAGGTATGGTAAGTTCAAATGGACCCTTATTGTCAGACATGCATCATTGTTTCCACGTTTCCCTTATAGTTTTCAGATTTCTTTTTGTAAGTTATGAAGACTCTTGCTACTTGCCTTCGTACCAACTCATTTTCTCTTCTTATTGTTAGTGATTCTTGCTGTTATTAGCGCGGAAGGGTGCCTTCGTCCCGAGATGGCTGTGCCCGATTTTGTCAAGTCCCCTCAGCCCAAGGATTTCCTCTCCTCGGAGCAACTTCCTAAGAACTATGATCCGTAAGGTTCAATTAATTGTGTTTCATAGCTAGTCGTAACATTAACGGATTGAATATGGTCAGTGTGAACAAGAACCAACATATTCCTGTATGGTGTGGTTCTTGCTGGGCTTTCTCTGCTACTTCCTCTGTTGCTGATCGTCTGAGATTGATGACCAAGGGAGCTTGGCCTGAGTACGATCTCTCTGTGCAGGCTATTATCAACTGTGGAAATGCTGGTAGTTGCCATGGAGGTCATCCTTCTGGTGTGTTTGCCTACATGAAGAATCATGGAGTTCCTACTGAAGGTTGCATGCGTTATCAAGCTATTGACATGGAATGCAGTGACATCAACTTTTGCCGTGATTGCACTATGGGAGAGGGTTGTCACGCTATTCAGAACTACACTAAGTACTACGTTGAGGAGTATGGTAGTGTCAGTGGAGAGGAGAACATGATGAAGGAGATCTATGCTCGTGGTCCTATCACTTGCTCAATTGCTGATCCTCAATCTTTCAAGGATTACACTGGTGGTATTTACAAGGATGAGACTGGTGCTTCCATGATCTCACATGCTATTTCTGTGGTTGGATGGGGTGAGACTGAGGATGGAGAGAAGTACTGGATTGGTCGTAACAGTTGGGGTAACTATTGGGGAGAGAATGGTTGGTTCCGAATTGTCCGTGGAGTTAATAACCTCCAGATTGAGTCATCTTGTAACTGGGCTGTGCCAAAGGTTCCTGAGCAAGCTAAGAGTCAGGAGTTCCGTAGTCATGAGTTGAAGATGCACATCAAGGACGGATGTGTGGATATGTCAAAGGACGTGAAGAAGGAGGTGATCAAGTCTCCTCTTCCTCACACTTACTTGAGTGCTGAAGAGATTCCTAAGAACTATGATATTCGTAATGTCAATGGTGTGAATTATGCTACTTGGAACCGTAATCAGCATATCCCTGTCTGGTGTGGTTCTTGCTGGGCTCAGGGTTCCACTGCTGCTCTTTCTGATCGTATCAATATCATGCGTAAGGGAGCTTGGCCTGCTGTCAACCTTGCTGTCCAGGTTGTGTTGAATTGTGGAAATGCTGGTTCATGTGGAGGTGGTTTCGATAGTGGAGTGTATGAATTTGCGCATGAGACGGGTATTCCTGATCAGACCTGTCAACCATACGAAGCCGTAGATCACGAATGCACACCTGAAAACACATGTCGTAACTGTGATCGTGATGGATGTTGGGCTGTGAAGGATTACAAGGCCTACAAGGTGAGTGAGTATGGTCGTGTGAGTGGAGAGGAGAAGATCAAGGCTGAAATCTTTGCTCGTGGTCCTGTGTCTTGCACCATGACTGTTCGTCAGTCTTTCGTTGACTATCATGGAGGTATTTATGTGGAGGATCAGTCCCCTGTGTTGGCTGGTCATATTGTGGAGATTGCTGGATGGGGTGAGACTGAAGAGGGTCAGAAGTACTGGATTGGACGTAACAGCTGGGGTGAGTACTGGGGAGAGCTGGGATGGTTCAGAATTGATATGGAGAAGAACAGTGGAATCGGTAGCAGCTGTGGATGGGGTGTTCCTATCATTGATTTCTAAGATTCCTCGATATAGTGTTTGTTATCTATTGATTGAACAAACAGATTATTTAAGTCTTTTCAAACTTGCTGTTGCTCGATGTGCTGTCTTCAACATCTAATAATAACAATAATAGATAGTAAATACTAATAAGAACCAAGTAGTAGTACCATAATCCCGAATTTGTTGTGAACTCCACCATTCATAGTCATTCACTTTTACATCCTTTTCATTCATTGTAGTCGAGCATACAGATAGCAAATGAATCCGATGAGAGAAGACATGCTTAACAGTTCCTTCGTACACAGCTGAACAGGATGGAAGGATCTTCTTGACTGCATTGAGAGCAATCGTTTCCAATCCAGATTCTGGAGTATCTGTAGGTATCTACATCACAGATTCCATTCATCATTACCTTTACTAATGGTGGTTCCAGTTGATTCGTCAGAATAGCCTCTGTTCGCTTGTGTAGTAGATACGTCTCGGATCTCTCCTTGCTCTCAACAATCAACACCGCATATCGTTCTGTTGGTACTTCTTTGGACTTTCCTGCTACTGGGTACACATCCACGGCTTCAATGCGTTTCTATCAGTCAGTTGAATCTTCAATTACCACTGGATAATCACAACAAATCTCACATCGGTCATTTTCCACCATCTCATCAAGTGTTCCCATCCGTTTTTGCTTCTGCATAAGTTTAAAAGCTTTACAGTACTCCTTTACATCACATTCTCCAACAACCCATACACGAAGAGGACATGAAGAACAGGATGGAGATTGTGGAGTACAAACAACAGCTCCAAGTTCCATTATACCTTGAGTATAATCAGATGGAGATGCATGAGCCACTAATTCACTTGTCGTTCTCTTACACCAATTCAAGAAACTCATCTGTGTCTTGGTTTGATATACGGTTTGTAATCTGGACAAAACTCGAATAACATTCCCATCTACAGCGGGTTCTGGTTGATTGAAAGCAATAGAGAGAATGGCTCCTGCTGTATACTCACCAACACCAGGAACTTTGAGTAATTCTTCCTTCTTGCTTGGTATCTCTCCGCCACAGTTCTTCATGATGTACTACCCATCATCCAAACCTAACAAACCTACTCGAGCTCCTTTGATCAAATACTGAGCTCTCCGATAATAGCCCAAACCAGACCAGAGGGAATTCACCTCTTCTTCAGTGGCTTCAGCCAAATCCTTGATGGTCGGAAACCGAGTCATCCACTGAATGTACTTATCAATCACAGTATCGACTCTCGTTTGTTGAAGCATAATTTCGGACACATATTCAGTATAGGCAGTAATTCCCTTTTTAGCAAACTCATACTCTTGAGGAATTACCTTTTTATCTATTTTAGGCTTCTTTGATGTAAAGAAATTGGTCATCGAAAGCTGCTTATCATCTCGTTTGGAAGACGACTTCACCTCCGCTGTTTTCGAATAAGGAGGCTGATCTCCTCTCCATGGTAACTTCCTCCGATTTGCTTGATACCAATGCACAATGCCATTAGCGACTGCTTCTAATTCCTCTTCACTAAATGTATGAAAGGACGTCTCGTGACCCTCATAATCTTCAATATCCACAGTCATCCAAGAAAACAAGAATGAAGTCAAACAAACACTCCCAACTACAGAGACTTTAACTTCGATGCATCAGCTATCCTCACTAGATTCCGCGCCATAATCCAAGATGGATTCAACACCGGAACTCCTCGATACTCATGTTCTGTGATTGCCAGTGGGATTTCCGTACATCCAAGAAGAAATGCTTCACATTTCTCTTCCAATAGTTCATCCATTACTCTACTCAACAAGGAATGAGCATATGACTGATTAAATGTCATCGATTTCATCCCCCTATAACATAAACTGAGCAAAAGAATTCTACCAAGTTACATTGAAAATGCAGTCTGTGACAACAGACTGTTGATCATCTGTCAGGTACACAATATGAATACCATGTAGAGCAAATTCTTCAGCAAAAGGCTTGGCTTGACGAGTACCATCAGTAGACAGAAGACCCACTCTCTTGATAAATTGACAGTGCTCTCTGATAAACTGAGTTGCAGAGGAGACAATACTAACAACTTCAGCACAGGAACACATTTCACTGATTCCAGTTCTAAATCGGGAAAATATGCATGGACAATGGAATGTGATACATGGAACACCAATAACAATGCGTTTAAAATTCTCCTGTAAGGCATCCAATTGAGGCTTTAAAAAACGAAGAACAGTTTCGGAAGGATTCACACTCGAATGTCCTAACACAAAGTCAACACGGTTATCAATAAGTGCTGGAAGGGAGAGAAGAACAACATTAAGATTATCTTGGTCTGTTCCATCTGTCTCACAATTGGACATTATATATTTTAGACACTCAATACCGGCCATGGGACCCATTCCGCCAATCACAACTATCACAGTATCCATCACAGTGCCAATGAGTTGGAAATGCTAAGATGAACCCGATCCACCAGAAACAAAAATATAGAAAGTGCAGTTATTCTTTTCGACTATGCTCCCTTTGATGATTTACATTTACTATGGTTCCGAAATGGGAACTGGACAAGAATTTGCCGAGACTCTGGGTTCTCATCTAGAAACTCAGGGTATTCACAATACCGTTATGGATATCGATGAATTCGAAGAAGAAGATATTGTGAACCAAGAATTGTGCATCTTTTTCTTTTCTACATATGGCAATGGTCAACCCACTCGTATGTATGTAGAAGTCTTGTGACTGATGTAGGTTCGTCAAGGGCATTCTTTGCATGGATGAAGAGTCACTGTGGTGACAATCAGTGTATGGCGAAGGTGAAGTATGCAATGTTTGGTCTGGGAGACCATAACTATCCTCGTTATCAAGCTGCTTCTATCGTTTAGATTGTTGGATAGGCTGATTCGTAGTTGGCTGATCAGATGTTGCAGAAAATGGGTGCAACTCCGATTCTTGAATTGCGTAAGGGAGATGCAGCTGAAGACCTTGATGGGGATTTTGAGACTTGGGAGAAGGACCTGCTAGCAAAACTACAGTCAATGTATCTCTGTTTCTTTAACAAACATACCACTTCTTATGCTTTGCTTCTCTCTATGCATGATCAATCCCTCTCAATTCCACTTCTGCTTCTGTTAATGGTTTGTAATAGATTACAGGTCGTGCCTCCGTCTTCCTAAAGAGATCCTCCAGCACAACCACAGTATCCACCTTTTGTCGTTTATCTGCTGGCTGGTCATCACTTGCTGATTTCTGGTCTTTCTTCATGGTAGAGGCCATTATAGACGTGAATCGAACACGAAGCTTGTTTCCAAAAGACTCAGGGAACTTTGTTTCCTCTCTAGATCCATTGTATCCATCAAGAAACGTGTACATGACTTCTTTTGCCTTACGAGCAGCTTCCATGGAGGGATATGTCACATAACAAAACGTTTTTGCTACGTTCATAAAGAAATGTTCATCTAGATTAATCGGAGAGACAGTTCTGGAGACAAGTTGCTTGACTTCTTCCATAGTGAACGGTCTTATGAACCCGTCAATGTACAGAGTTGCTGGTTTCAAGTCTTTTGCTTCATTCGTTTTTTGTTGTTGATCTTGACATCAACACTCAAACAAATCAATACTCTCATCCTCATCCACTTCGTAATCTACTTGAACTTCTTCCTTTTCCATTCCCTACAACACACTGTTAGAGGAGAATGTAATGGAGAACTATTTCAATCCACTATCTGTTCTTAATAGCAGCTTACCAATTGGTTTCGCTTTTCTCCAAGACGCGAATGGCTTTAAATAAGGAAAGAGAGAAGAACCGCGGTTCTTTTCAATCAACATATTATCTATGGACTCTGCTTTAATCTTAGAGTTTTCTCGTCGAGTGAAGGAAAACATACAGGATTTTGAGGTTCCCTTTGAAGAGGCCGTTGAAATGACCAGGGAAGAATTCCAGGTCCAGAGTATTTCATTTGTATATATTGTTTATTGCAGAACTACCTGTACCTTCCGTAGTGGATCGTGAATCGATTCTGTTTGATGAGGAAGAATATATTAAGCGAGTTGAGGAAATTGTGGCATTTGACTCATTTGATGATATGGCAATTCAGCTGAAAGAATTAGTTGATCAACCGCAACTTAGAATGGGTGTTGCTTTCTTGGCATCTCAGTATATTTATGTTCTTTTTGTCATTTTTAGTCGTATTGATAAGGCATTAGACCGAGTATTTCCTAACGAACCAACTCCAGAACAACGTTCGTTGCTCTATCATATTATCACAGCATCTAGTCACTTTGGTATGAGTGATTAAATGCGTGGAGTGTAGATGCCGGTTCCATAATCGGTTTGAGTGAGAGTTGCTATCGTTTACTCATCAAGGATATTCAGTCAACAGATCTGAAAATACGAGAGGAAGGTCTGAGGATTCTGACAGATCTCCTTCGTTCGTCTCGTGGTATTTGTTTCATCTCATTGTTATTTCTAGAAGCACGAGATTTGTATGCAAGTCGAGAAATTGAGAATTTGCTGTTACTTCATTTAAAGGAAGATTCCTCTCCAGAAGAGGCAATTCAAGCTATCCAGCCTCTGAGTATTCTACTTGAGGACAACAACATACAAACTTTGCAGCGACTATCTCATAAGGAGGAGATATTGGAGACATTGATGAATCTTGTGTTTGTAATCTTGTTTGTACATTGTGATGTAGTCGGATCACCAAAGATCCTCTTCTTCCTATACAATTCATTGTCTGGCTAGGTTGACGATTCATTCGGATACATGCAAATTATTGTATGAAAGAGGGATTATGAAGCGAATTTTAGAGTTATGGGATTCATGGTATTCTTATTGCTTCGTATTGACTTATAGTGAGAATGAATCGCTTATGTTATTATCTGCTTTAGCAAAGGAAGATTCGTTGCGAATCAAAGTCTTCAATGCATTACTTGAAGGAACTCCTTCAATGTTAGATCAGCTTGTAGATAGGTGTAACGACCCTCATGACTGTTTGAAGGTATAAATGAAGAGTGATGTTGATAAGCAGGTTATTGAACTCTTTGGAGTTGTGACCTTACGGAATCTTGAAGCCTGTACAATTGCTGTAAATCGATCTCTTGACTTGGCATGTCTTGATGCTATGAAGAAGAACCGAAAGGATCGATCATATCTCATCCAAGGAAGCTTCTTATTACGAAATCTATTGAGTAAATGTCCTGAATGTGAGAGTCGATTGATTCGAGAAGGGATTCTCTCTGTGATTGAAGATATGAAGAAGAAGGATAATGCTCTTCAAATCGCTGCAAATCAACTAAAACTCTGTTTAGCTTCTGTGAAATATTGTGTTTCCTATAACAAACATACTACAGCTTCTGCATCATTACATTTACACACTCAGAGATACTCAACAATTCGTTGATTCTCCGAACCAGACAGTTCTTATGATTGTTCTCAATCACACGAATACTTCGTTCTCCATGATTTACTTGTGCAAAATCCCTCATTCCAGTATCAGTGTATCCAACATATCCTCCTTCACACTCATTTACACGATACAGTAACATATCCATCAGATGACAGAAATAGTCCATATTACTATCATGACTCACCACAATTTCTCGTGAGTAGAATAATGGTGATATAGCATTATCAAAGGGACGCAAAAGCTCTGCAGGCAACTGAACACAGACCAGATTTGCTCTGATTGCCAGACGTTTCAAATCATCCACCAATTTCCGCACAGAACTCAACGAGGCTACTGCCCAATAGATCGTGTAGCCGAAATAGAAGGGAGAACTGTGACTAGAAGTACATGCTAAGAATAGTGATTCTCCGTTAATATCGATTGTTGCAAGTTTAGCATTCAATGCTACTTGGAGAGTAGGATATAACTGAACGATATTTGCCAGAAATAGATCCGGTTTTGAAGGTCGATTTTTGGGATCCAAAACGGTGAAATGGAGAGAGTTATATTGACGCATTTCTGCAATTCCAGCAACAGTGAGTGAAGTTGGGCTCAAATGCTATATTATCATACCGTCAATCCACACTGACTGTATCCAGGAAATTCCAGTTGATGTTCAACTGATTGATGTCAGGTCGGCGATAAATGATCCGATCGTCACCTGGATACTGAAAGATGATTTCTGTCGTAGCACTTTCAATTCGAGGACCTCGGGACTAGAAATGAGATGAATGGAAGGAAATAACGTGAGTTTCGATACTAACAGTGTGACTTGCAGTGATATTGAGAGTATGTCGTTCTTTGCGACGTAATGTCATTGTAACATGGTCCTCACGGAAATCAGGAATCTTCTAGAATTAAGACAGAAGTCCATCAACACCTTCTCAAATTGAAAATTAAACGCAAGACGTAATCGAATGAAATCACGTAACAAATGGTTCATTTGATGCGTACAGACAACACTGTAAGTGGAGGTACTTTCAACATTTTGAGAAGTGAGTTGCAAATGACAAGGAAGCATAAGAGGAAGAATTACAGGCCGAATAAGAGATCGAATGAATTGACGAGTGTACTACAAATGAAGGAGTTGAAAGAATGATACATTATCGGACTGCTTTCCTAACCAGAAGAGCATATCATCATTATGAAGGATACTAAGGGATACTGTTTCATCATTCTTACTTCTGACTGAAATATGATTGAGTTGGAGATGCAATACTTTGATCACGTTCTCTTCCTCCTTCTCGAGCTGTTCGTTCAAAGAATGTCAAATCAGGAGATGAGAATGGATTGGACATACCATGCAAATTTGAATTTGAAACAGATTTTGACCATTGAAAACGGGCTATGAATGAATATACGAATCAGTAGAAACCCTTGTTTGATATGGTATTCTCATGTATGTCTGATGAAGCACTTCCTTGCAATACCACATCTAATGAACTGAAGTTACTGTCACTACTATGATAATTGAGAATTGGATTGCTATTAACTCGTGGTAAAAGATGTGAATCTCCATGAGAAGATGGAGAACGATATTCCTATCACCATCACAACCAAACCCAACAAACAACTTGGTCATCAGGAGAGACACTTTCAGGAAGCATTCCATCATTCTCATCACCAGAAAGGATTCCTTGGAGTTTTGAATCAGATGCTTCTAATCGTGTAGAATATGGAAGAAGAGGAAGGACTATTTAATAGAACGATTCATTTCATACTCTGTTTATGATCTTTGAATACTCGTCGAAGGATACCACACTGATCGTAGAAGTCATGGAGATAATCAATCATACATTCAGCACGATCCTTGTAATCTTGAGAATCTAAAGATTGGAGGAAATCTGTTGATTATTCAGAACTATCAACACAACCATCCTTCACGACTGAATAGAAGATTGCTGGCATAAAGCCAGCTACTACAGAATGCGTTTCTGTGCTAGTAAATCGGAAGAGAGGGGCTTTAAACGGTGATACTGGAGCTACTGATACTAAGTCAACACCAACAGCAGCTTCATGAAGATTGTCTTGAGTAATCTGTAAATATGAGATTGGTATGACACAAATACATTGTAAAGAGACTCATCTGTTACATAGATAGGAACAGAAGCAGTGATCACAATGATATGTGAACCATTTACATTGAATTGTGAGTACCGCTTATGAAACTTCACATCCTTCAAAATCGTATTTACAATTGTCAATGGAGTGGATTCTTCTGACTTACTCAACACAACTACATATGATCACATACTAGTGATCCGACAAGTCTCTCCATCTCCAATCGATACAGAAGGACAATGAAGAGATACTTCGCTACGCATCAATTGAATCCAAAATCCAAACAAATATGAATTGATACTACTAATGAACCGTTTGATTTCATTTTTCACCGCTTCTAAATCATCTTCCTTATCTCTGCATAATACCTAACATTCATTCTCTTCATAATCATTCACTTTCACAAAAGGAGTATGCTGAGGATACACCCGTCCTTGATATAGAGCATCCAAATCTACTGTTTATGGATTCTTCCTTATCTACTCATATACAACATCACTGTCACTAAATGATGAGTATTTCCTTGTTTCCATAATTCTTGAATCTTTTTCAAACAAAAATCTGTCACAATTTCGCCTCGCAAATAGCCACTATTATCGGCAACAAGGATTTCTCGAGTAATATGAATAACGAGATACATTCGGCAATTATTACGATAAAACAGAACATCTGTGGAATTCGCAATTAACCCACCAAAAATGGGCACTGATTCTTTGGTCAAACCAGCAATCTCAATCTCACAATCAGCAATAGTAAGTCGTTGATTCAAATATACAAATTGATTCTGCAAATTCTGGAGGAACTGCCACATTTCTTGACGAGGTAGACAACCATCGACAATAGTCACCTCAACTCGATCGAGAATTGTTGATTCACGTAGACAAGAACCAACTTGAACAATCTGTTGAGGCACTAGATTCAGAGAACGACCGATCTTTTCCTGAATGCTAATTGCAATATTGCTCTGAATCTGTGGCGATGGACCAACCTACTTTCCAAAGGATCTAGCACATCGTACTTCAAGAAAAACAGTCGGTGTTTCGGATTTGTCAGTGCGAATGTAGATAATATCACCCTGATTGACTTCAGGGAAAAAGGCAGGGTTGAGAAACAAAATAGAATCCGAAAAGGTTGACGAATGGAAGTAGATGCGTTTTTCGCCAAAGAACTTAATCACACGTAAATGACTCTCATCTGTGGGAGATTCTAAATTGGGAAAAAGAAAAATCACCTACTTGACGAACTACCTTTTTGAAAGAGAGAAGAGGACCAGACTCCATCAACAACCTAAGAATTATACTTTATAAAGAATTAATGCATCGTTTCGTATCGTTGGTAATTCAGATACTCCTAACGAACTACGGATGGATGACGGTTCCTTTGGTGTTGTTCCCTCGCTAGCTGTAGGTTGGTCAGCTTTGGACTCCCGTTGGTCTCTTCCCGCAGCTTGTTCCCTTTTTTGTCTCCGTTTATTCAATACTTGTAACGGAGTTGGCATTCAGATACAATGTGTTAAGAATTCAAACAAAACAATACATTGATATAACTTCGAAGTATCCTAGACTAAAGATATTATAATTTGGATCATTTGGTGATCACAGTTTATTGCACTGCGTAGTCTCAGTGAATCCATTTTGGGTGATTCGATGACAACAAACACATCCTATTCACTAGAATTCTGAAAATCTACAGTATAGTTCACATATTCTCCATCTTCTTCCACCTTCACATCAAATAACGACATGTCATTCTGTGAATCTTCCGAATTGGATTCCACAGAACTTGTCCGTCTATTCACTAAACTCTCATCTTCATCAAAGCAAAAGTCTCCTCGATACTGTTCAGCCACAGTGCTATCTGACTCCTGAAACGGATTCGCCTTATCCATTTCAACATTTGAATGGCAGTACATCTCTGGAGAGTCCATAGAGGGAATTGAACACACCTCTTCCTCTCTCTGCATAGAATGCAACAAAACAGAATGAGTCCTTGAGGATCCAAGTTCAGAGTCTGATAGAGTACTAGATAGATCAATCAGAGTATCTTCAGAAGCAGGAATCTGCATGTGAAGATTCTTTGAATCTATTCTTTGTTTCTCTATATGTGGCCTCTCGTCTTTCATCTGACCCGTCTCACCATTATTATTCCACAAGTCTTCCATTTCACTCATCAATTCAGAATCAGCAATAGTCTCTTCATATGATATCTTATCTTTGAAGCCCATCTGTTCATCATTCATTTCCTTCAAATTGAAGAAATTGTTATATTCAAATCCACTGTACAATCCATCAGACGAAGAATCATTCACATCATCCAGGTCTTCACTCAAATATTCTTTCTCATTTTTCACAATACTCAATCGATTCAATGAAGCACGAAATGAGGTCGTGATATCCACACTGTTGGCATGACGATCTACGAAGTAACCTGTGTCTGTTGAGGTTGTGAGCTCAGGCACAAATGGAACATCGCACATCTAATGATCAATTAGTCATCTCTTTCTTCACAGTATTCTGGAGATCATTCCATACAATCCCATCAAAGAAGTGATGTTTCATAACTTCTGTACTACCTCCACTCCCAAGACGAGTATGAGGATTCTCGTCTAGTAATTGGTTAATCAAATCATAAGCCTCAGGAGACATCTCCTCAGGTATCTAAACTTCATAGTACTGTTCAATCATACCTGTGGCCACTCCATCTCCTTATTCACAATATGGCTGAAGATAAGTTCAGGTGAAGTATCATTGAATGGAGGAAACCCAACTAACAATTCATAAACAATTGTTCCAACACTCCACCAATCATTTGCTGGACCACTATATGTGCCAAGTAGCAACTCAGGAGCCATGTAATCTGGTGTACCAACACGTGAGAGACGATTACTCCGCTTATGGAGTTTTCGAGTCTCTTGCTTGAGAAGACTTGGGTCTCGAGTCATTACTCGGTTCTCTGCTTCAGACAAGACAGTGTGTGAGAGTGATTCTTCCTCAGAACTCGTTGTGAGTGAGTTTGGTGTTTTGAAATGATTCTTGAAGAAATGATTCGATCGACGATCACCATTCTGCGAATTGAAAGTGATCGATGAGAGTTGAGAGGAGTCTGGCTGTGATAACATGGTAAGTGAAGAGAGAGAGACAGTCGAGGAAGTGAAGGACCCTGTAATGGAGGAAGAGACACTTTCAGAAGCCAGTGAGGAATTCTCATGTGGTGAAAAGGATTCTCCAACGAGTGATGAATGTGATCCAGACTCAGGACTCTGCTGCGAACTTGAATTTGATTTCATAGGCCGATCTACACTCACTTGTGGCATATTCTCTCGTTTGGTAGCAGTCCGTTCAGCAACTCCAATCTGACTCAATCCAAAATCAATCAGTTTGATATAACCATGACTGTCAATAAGAATATTATCTGGCTTCAAATCTCGATGAATAACATGAAGCTCTTCATGAAGATAAGCCAAAGCCAATACTAATTCAGCAATATACACACGAGTCACATCTTCATTGAGACTACCAACAGTCTTGATCATTGAATATAAGTCACCTCCATTCACAAATTCCATTACAATATAAAGGTGATTCCTACTTTGAAAGGCATAGTACATCTTCACAACAAAAGGACTATCAGCATGAGCCATGATTCGACGTTCAGCTTGAATATGTTGACTTTGATTCTTTCGATAGAGTTCTCGTTTATTCATAACTTTAATTGCATACAAATCACCTGTATTCTTCTTACGAGCAAGGAATACACGACCATAAGCACCCTTACTAATAGGCTTCACAAGTTCGAAATCTTGAATGGATACAGAATGAGAAGGATTTGAACATACAGACAGTGTTGTCTTTCCTCGCTGTTCATTCAGTTGACGCAGACGATCTCTCAGCAACTACAATAACAGTCTTTCTATTGAATTACATCAATCCCTTGTTCACATAGGTCTTCAATTTCAACAATTGGATCCTGTAAGTGTTGTTCACATAGTTCAATGAGAGATACCACCTTCTTGTGATGTTGCTGACTATCCCATTGTGATTCATTGAAAGTTTCGATATCTTCAGAACGCTTTAAGAACTCTTGAACAATCTCTATGCAATGTTATTTGAATGCTATCTGACGAATCAATCAGAACTTCATTTCACGCCTTTTCACATTCTATTCCTTTTAGAGAATGTACCATGAATCAGACAATCATTGTCTGACACCTCAACCTTCTCTGTCAAGTCATATTCTCAATCTCATTCATTCACTTACCTACGCCTCTTAAACATTCTTCTGTTGTTGGTTCTTTGGATCGATGATAAGGACATCGCAGACTATCCGAAAGAATCTTCAGAATAGTTCTCATATTCCGTTTAAACTCCTTCAGCTGTCGATCGTTTCGAAATGCCAACATGCTTCTAATCATCATTTCATACTTCGATTTTCACCTCATACACTCTTCATTATGAACTGGCATTTCTGATGATGGAATCATTCGTTCACAGATACGACAGAGGAGCAAGTCTTCTTTCAGAGAACCACCTACAGAGAAACAAACAATTCATCTTTTACCATTACGATGCCCTTCTTTGTTATTTGCAATCCACTCTTTCCACCATGACTTCCATCCTGTTCCTGATTCCTTAATAACTCTCAATTCTTGATTTCCGACATTCACTTCATTTATCTGTTCTTTCTTGTATGATCCAGTTCCTAAGATCAGACCTAACAATTAGCAATTAATTATATAATCACTTGTGAAAGGAGCAATGAAATACAAAAGTCGACTCGAAATATTGGTACCAAACTGATCAAGAGTGTCTGGAATTCCCTAGCAATTAATATAATAGAGAGTCCTTACTTTAATACTATCAACAATCTCTTTTACTATATCTTTTGATGCTTCTTTAACAGTCATATCAACATAGGTAGTGCCTCCATCAAATTCAACGAACAGTCTTACAAATTTGAAAAAGAGTTTCGATCCACTTCATTTTATCAGGTGATATCTCTCCTTCATAGGATTCTAGCCTTTTGGACATGGACATCATGAATGAAGACAACTGGTTGTCGGAATACAATTTGGCTGCCTGCAAAGTTGCAAACGTTACATCATCCAAATGGTTCTATTCGTAAACAATTAACAACATTCAAACAAGAGAGTGATTACTATCATCATCTCGAATAACCTTAACGACGTCTTCAGAATATGGAGTACACTTTTTTCCTTCCCTTGATTTTCGTTTCGATTTCCTCTTGACTCCTAATCCTCAGTAATTAGATAATTCGAAATACGTGTACTCAACTCCTTCTCCATACTCCCTTGATCCATTGTGATTTTAAGAATCACAATTCTGCTTCCTTGTTAAATGTAGTGATAAACGAGAAAACGGGAATACCGCAAATGGACCATCTTCCGAAATACCACGGTTCTTCGCTTATAACATTGTATTTAACAAACTACTTTATGACGATCCAAACTCTTTCATCCATGCTTCTAATCGTTTTAAATCAGCTGTTCCGACAGAACTAGATACTTTCTTTATCGCTGAGAGCAAATCCTCCTATCTTTCACAGATACTCTCTAACTAATTACTTGAGTAACAGGAAATGATTTCACACTATTAACATGATCCTTCAGAGCTCGTTGCATTTCATCTCCAGCTAATCCCTTATCACGTAGAGACTGGATTAACCGTCGCATATACATCATGGAGGCATCACGACAGATGTTGGTGATGTCAGCACCACTATATCCCTATCTATTAATCCAATTGTTCTCTCTTACATCTGTTACATCAGATAACGCATCAATATCGACCGAAGGATCCAGCGTAACATCACGGAGACAGATTTGGAAGAGTTGCTGTCGTTGTTCCTTCTCAGGCAAAGGAATGTAGATTCGTTTTTCAAACCGTCGTCTCAACGCTTCATCTAGATTCCATGGGAGATTGGTGGCTCCAAGAACGGTCACATTCCCACGGTTTTCTACTCTTCAGTTCCAATGCAATTCATCACCATCAGTAGCAGAAGCCATTCCATCCATCTGCACCAGCAATTCCGATTTGACTCGAAGACTCGCTTCATTATCGCCTGTCCCTCCTCGTTGACCTCCAAGAGCATCGACCTCATCAAGAAACACAGTACTGGGAGCATAGAATCGCGCCATCTCAAATAACAGCCGAACGAGTTTTTCGGATTCTCCTCTCCATTTACTTGTTAGTGTCGATGACGTGACGTTGAAAAACGTAGTATGACACTCAGATGCAATTGCCTTAAAATTACGAATTAAATCTATGACTACTTTTGCTAAAAGTGTTTTTCCAGTTCCTGGAGGACCAAAAAGAAGAATCCCCTGCCAAGGGCGACGAATACCTTGAAACACTTCAGGAACCCATTGTGGCAATACAAACGCTTCTTCGAGGACATTTCGAGCCTTTCTAGACATCACTGCTTGTATTCAGAGCAACTCCAATCCAGCGATGGAATCCCACGACACTTTGGGACTCCGGTCCAACACCTCCGCTTCAAGCATTCGAACCAAATCAAGATCAATAGGTCCTTTATACTGTTTGACGAATCTACCTTCAATCGACGATGCAGAACCTACTGAGAACTATGATCCGACTCTTCTGCTGGAGTTACTTCTTCAATAGGACTTGGAATCGGATTTCGACTTACTGGAGCTGTCATTCGCGGTTTTAGAGGAGAAGTACTTGATGATTGTAATCGATGACCTCGTACATCAACTGTGTGTCGCGGCAATGCGGAAGGAGAAGTGGGTTGACTACCATCTGTATTAAACACCAACCCATATTCTACTTCTTGTAATTCGTTTACTTGGAGGTGATGAAGCTGTTGGCTCTACCACTTTCATAGATCTAGATATCACACACAAGAGATAGAAACACATTGGAATTTGTCTATCCACTCATTATCAATCAGCTTAATTACTTTGTTGTTGAAGAAAATCCCTGATAACTGGAAGCATCTCGAAGAGCAGAGATATCTTTCAATATCGAATTTACTTCGTCCATCTCGAGGGATATTGTATCATATATCTAGAAAGGAGACGAATGAGCAGACAACTACTCGTTTAACTTGGGGAGATTTCATTTGAGATCTCTCCCTTTCAATTATCTGCTTGGATTCCTCGTAGTATGTTACTGATGACTGATAATCACCATCTAATGCAAATCGCCTAGCCTTCTCAAGAATCAGGAGGTACTCATCTTTGTTCATCGTATAATGTACAATCCGTTATCTTGGAGAAGTGACAAAAATCAGGAATACTTTGGATATCTTCATTGTGGTTGTTATCCGAACTGACGTAAAGTATCATGGACTCTTCTTCTCACAAACTCTTGTATCCTGAAGTAGATTATTCGATTTGAAAGATATCTACAAGATTGACAGTTCGATGTTGATTCATTTTTCACACCCATGATCAATTCCATATCAATTATTACTCTCAATAATCCCACCGATTCCATGTTTTAATATCCATTCACTATTTCAAGGAAGAGTGATAGGAATATGGGAGAGAGGAAGTCAGTTATTCATCGAGCACTCATCAGTCTTCTTGATATTATCATCTTTGAGGCGATCTGTCTAGTTCTCATCGAATCGGTTGTTATATATATATATCAAGATTACTCCATATCCTTATATTTATTTGTAACAAAAATTCCTTCATTCTGTACCGCGATTCATTACTTGATATAAGCAAGAAGATTGCTATTTGTTATTGCGTCATTCGGTTGATTTTCGCTATTGTCTCGATTGTGCTCTTTATTACCTCGTTTTACGTTCCGAAAGGTATTTACGAACACCTTATATAATACATAGATTTGCTAATAGCGCTTCTTGCTATCAATTGCGGAAGTGTTTATGCTCTTTGGAAGCCTTCCTATTCTTCATGGATGTTCAAATTGTCTTTTCCTTATATTCTAGTTACTCAACTATCAATAGTTCTCTAGGTCCATTTTATGCAAAAGTCAGTCGAAAGGCATTTTTGTACTTCCGAAGACGTATGGTAAATGCTCTCAATCTATGCTCCTACCTTGTTTTGATCTATCTTGTATGGAGTATTGGTATCTACTCCATACAAATCATGATGAAAATGGTTAAGGATGAAATGTCTCTCCATTCCTTTGAACGGGTTAATCGGAATCCATCCCATTCCGCAGAAAAGCTAAAGGTAGATTAAAGTGTGTATTTGTTTGTTGTCCAAAAGATAGAACACGTACTTCTCCTCACCAAATAAACAGTCCAATCTTCAAACAAACAGTCAAGACCTCTGTGGTTCCAATTCTCGACAATTACGCCTTGGAAAGTCTCTTCGACACACGAGCGCTCTTTCTCTCCTTGTTCAGCTGCTCCAGACGCTGTTTGTACTCAGCAGCCTCCACACGAG
>NW_014569532.1:0-79898 GCF_000743755.1 Blastocystis sp. subtype 4 | reverse complement strand
GAGGCTGATGCTAACATTGCTGGTATTGCTGGTTTCGCTATTCGTCCTATTGTCACTGAGTTGCTTCCTACTCCTGAGCCTCCTACCATTCCTCCTACTCCTACTCCCACTGCTACACCCACTCCTACTGTTACTCCTACTCCAACTGTCACACCTACTCCTACACCTACTCCTACACCTACTCCCACTCCTACTCCTGAGCCCTGGTTCCCCATCTATGATCCTTTCATTCTTGGAGATAACTGCAATTATGAAGTTCAGTCCACTTGTTATGAACAGATCATTCCCGATCTTGAGGTCGTGAGAAGATATCTGGCTGTGAGAGATGCTTTCCCTGCTAAGGCTCTCAAGCACACCAGAGTTCTTGCTCTTTCTGGAATGACTCAACCTTCTATTGAGTTGTTCCGTGCATCTCTGGCTGCTCAGACTGCCAAAAATCCAGCTCCTATTGATATGTACTTCTATTCTGATTACAAGATTGTGAGATATGTTGATGCTACTCTTGCTATTCCTCTCATTTCTCTTTCTGAATTCACTTATCCTTCTCGAATTGTATTTGGAGATGGTTCTTTCCAGATGGAAGGATTGAACACACTGATTCAATGGATGGTTGATAATAGTGATAAGGGATACTTCAAGAATCTTGAATACTTCCAAGTGACTGGTCATAATGCTGCTGCTCATGATGCTTTAACTAATTCTACGGAGTTGACAGCAAACATTGTGTCAAATCTTAATACAATGTGTACTGATAAGGAGAATTTCCCTAAATTGACTGAAATGAACTTCAATGGTAATGCTTACAACCTATACAATAATGGATTTGATGCTTCCTTGAGTAGCGCTTGTAATCGAACTGAGACTGGAGTACAGATTCGTGCTATGCAACTGACAGTTACATATCAGCCAATGTGTTCTACTACGAATTCTAAGAACCTTTGGTATTATGATATGACTGATGAGATGGATACTAAGCAGTGTCGTTTCACTTGGAACTGGGAGATGGGTAATACATTGGACACTTATGCTCCTGGTCCTTATCCTAACGACAATACTGATCCTTGTTAGTAACGGAAAAATTTGTGTGAGTTGTTGTGATAGACTATTTGTTTGTTGAAGACATTGTATCATCTATCATGTCTGAGATAGATCCTAGGAGTGATTTGAAGTCGAAGATAACATCCTCCTTGACGTCGATATCGTTGAATGTGGGTGTTATCCTTTGGGGAGTGGATTATGGATTTTATGGGAATGGTAAGCTTGTATGACGCCTAGATATTCAATAGAAATGATTACATGGAGTCCAGGAGTTACTGATCCCAATGACATTGCCGTAGATGAATAAGAGACAAATTATTCATAGTACACGATTAGTTTTGCATTTGGATGCTTTTTAACGGGATTGTTGTACACCCTGGTGTGTGAGCGGATTTCCTTTGTTATATTATACTTATTGTATCTAGTTGGAACGGTTATTTTTATCCTTCATCAGGATTCATGCATTCTTTGTATGTATGTTAGGATGCGATAATGTTAAGCACGTATCTTCCAGGGAATTGCCCTTGGTTGTCTTCTCTCTTGGACATATATTCTTTATCTCCAGCAGACCCATTTGAAACATCGCATAGAGAAGGTGTACTTTGTGCTTCTTCTCTGTGTTAGCGGATGGGTAATAGGATATTTAGTACGTTTGGTTGGAGGAGTGGTGGAACGAACTCTCATATCCATCTTATTGTGTATAATATGTATTTGTGGCTTAGGAATGGGATTTTGCCGTGCTCTTCCTGAAAGGATCGTAATTCAAGCCTATCGCAAAGGAGATCTCAGTACAGGAGATCTTGATGACGTCTACTGTTCATTGCTTCAGTCATGTGAGTATTATGAGAATGTTGAGATTCCTTCTGCCTTGGTTGATCAATTACTTGATGTTGGACTTCTTGAAGCTCAGAATCGGAAGGAACAGGGTCATTGCTTTCTGTTTGGAAGATATTTTAAACGCATAGGAAGATGGCTATTAGGAATTGTTGCAATTTGTGTACATGTTATCAGGTGGGTCAACTATTAGATATTCCCTATTTCGATTATCTGTTTTTCGTTTCCTCATTCGATCAAGTATATTCTTCCCTTCTTTGAAGATACTTTGTATTCAGATTGCTTCTTTTTTGTGATTGCTTTTGCTGTTCTGATTGCTGGATATCTGACTGCCTATCAGAAACATACACTTCTATCATTTCGCGGTTATTCATTTACTCTCTCAATTCTGTGTTTTGTGGAAGTGATTCTATGCTGTTTGGAATTCCAGTTTTCAGCACGGAAATATCCGATCATTGCTGTGACAAAAGCTTGTACGAGTGTGATTGCAGTAGGAATCTATGTGCTGGTGATCCTTCCAAGTGCAGTGAATCAAGTGACAGAAATTGGGACTATCTTTACTCGCGCAGTTGCGCCAAGCGTGTCATTTGCGGTTCTTCCGTTTGGTTTTGCTGTTGTATACCTGTTTGATGACTGGATGGCATCGATACTGAAGAATCAACTGATAACGTATCTCCTTCCCTGTCTCTTCTACTTTGTGAATGGATTGATTGTGAAGAGAATGATAGATTTGAATGAAATGTCTCTCTATGAGGTAAGTGCTGTTGCTGGATTAATGGCTTATGATGTTTGTTTGAACAAAAGGATAATGTCGTAACAAACGCTTCACGAAGAGTCTTTCCGTTCTCTCTTCCGTCTCTCACTCCAGTACTTATCTTTAATTCTACCCGCAGTACGATTTGGGAAATACTATGTTCAAATCTCCTTGCATTTTCTTACAGATGTAAACATACTCCAGCGAAATCCAAACTGTTCTACTAATTGAAACAAATAATTCACTTCTTGTTCCGTCCATTCGGCATGGGAACACGATAGAATCTCCAAACGATCCTTGATCTGTTTCACTGAGCGTGGAATACACTTCATGATCTCAGGAATCTCCATATTCTGCTTCACACAGTCAAGAAGGATTCGATTCTCCTCTTCACTCCAACGACCCTATCATTGATCTTCCTCAATATCCCTACCACACGATGGGATCGATGGAGTGTGAAGTACCGCTGTCTACACTGAACAGCATTTCGTGTTCCAACTTCCTGAGCGATTTCCTTCCAGTGTTTGTATCCGTACTGTTTCACTGCATTTTCTAGCAGCACATCTTCTTCCTTTGTCCATACATGGGAACTCTGCTTTGGGGAAAAGGTAACATGCGAACATGTCTTTCGGAGATACTGACGAGATTGTGTTACCGTGTTCTTCTGTTGAGTTGATCGCGTAGATGTGGACTTTGGAGTACTATCTTCTGTTGACGGGCGAGATGCAGTGGAAGCCTTTGTAGCCTCTTCAAGAATACTGTGTCGGATTGCTCTTTGAAACAACAGTAATTTGATTAGGTGCAATTGGTGTGGACTTGCCCGAATGTGTTGATCCATGATTGTTGATACTTCCATATTGTAGAGTTCAGGAGAAATTCGAAACCAATTATCATCAACAAATTGAAAGCGATAATGGCGATTATTCAAAAATGGTGCAATGCGGTCTCCATCTGCATGTCCTAACAGAAAAATGAAAAAATCACGACTAATGATCACTTCAGAGTCACTTGCTGTTGTTGGATCCTTAATCCCACACAACTTAAGCTCTTCTTGGGATCGTTGGGGGTACATTTGAACTGGAGTTCTTCTACAATGAAAGGTGTTCCAATAACTGTTACTTTGAAACTTGTGAGTACGTCGAGATATCTTGCTCATTCGCTATTGCTAAATCCCAAGAATAAAAGCTTACACGGAGTGGAACTAGGTAGAGTGATGCCTTTATTGGGGCAACTTGTGAAAGCTTCTGGAGGGGTGGCACTTGATTGTTCTGCTTCCGCTTGGGCTGATTTGAGAACCATTTGAAGTAATACACTTAGGGGTCCTTGAGGCGTGTCTGCAGATGTCGAACTGTCTCCACTACTTGAAGACTCGACCGACTCCGACATACTCTAAAACGTAAAGTCATTTTTAAGCTTCCTACTTGAGAGGGAACACTAGCGAGTGCTTCGGACCTTTCTGAGTTCCGTAAGCTAAGCAAAAGGGAAACACAGTTTTCAGATGGTTGGATTTCTTGTGAACAGTCTTTCTGGGGCTGATTTTTCCGGCTTTCTTTGTTAGCAGAGTTACCGATTATAGCCCCATCGTAACTATCCGTGTTTTCATAGGGTAACACTTCCGGGCACCATTCACTACTAACCGAATCATCATCACCAGTTATGATAACATCTGCCATAATCAGTGTCCCTACTCTTTCGAATAGCCGTCTATGCTCAGTTTAGTTGAGAATGGAATTACATATTGGGAGATGTTGATTATCAAGGAATCACTATTCACCATATACCTTCATTTGTATAAACGCATTCAAGTTTAACAAACATGATACTATAAGAAAATTAAAGCAATTAAAAGAATAACCAAAATAATTCCCATGAACAGAACCCACCAATTCCCTCCTACTTATCACTTTTCCTCTTAGAACCAACCTCTTGATTTCCTTTGATTATCATGATCGATTTCTACAATTTCTCCTGTACACAAGGACCTCCGTTCGGATGTAGTCACTTCCAAATCTCTCTTTCTCCACGAAAATGGACGTAGAAGTGCTTGAAATTCCTTCATACGTTGTTGCTTACTAACTTCAACAGAAGATACGCTCTTGAATCCCTGAATGTCTTGAACATGTTTATTTCCTTGAACGACAGACGCTGCTGCATAATTCTTAAAACGAGGCTTGATTTGTGATTTTGTAGAATTCAGACGATAGAACAATAAATATGCATGAGAACTAACTACAGACTCCTCTTTCACAGGAGTCACAATCTCGTCGTTCATCAAATACCATTGTTGCTGATACTTGCACAGCGAAGTATAATGACCGCTTACAGCGGATCCATGATGACAAACAACGCATATCAGTTCATAACTTAAGTCACCTTCATCTTCACTTTGAAATTGCAACTGATGAAGAGGATAGTGTACCAAATCATTGATCTTCCTTCCAGACGCATCTACAAATCGTTTGAGGTTGATAACAAGAAGTGGTGGGAGATGTCCAAATCGAGTGAAGTAACAGAAATGATTCGGTTTCCCACAGTTACCACATACACTGTCGTTCTCTCCACACATATCTGCATCAATGCCTTGTTGTAGAGTGAATGATGAAGTTAATGAAGGATGCGTCTGATGTCGAATGAACGAAGGATGCGAGAATGGAATCGTACGTGCCAACACAAAATCTTCTCCCTCTTGCACAGACGTCCAAAGAGCGTTATTTGTACGAAGAAATGATGAAGTTTGTTCCAGTTGCATTGATTTCGGACACTGATAGGTGACAGGTGCAACTTTCAGGAGATCCAATGCCTCAGTTGACTGACAACCACAAACCACAAATCCAGTTTGATTTTCCGACTTGAGCGTGATGTGGATGTAATTCATTCCTTTTGGAACCTGGAATGTGAACCAATTTATTCATCTCTACGACATAGAACAAAAGTGATATTTCTGAAGCAAGAGAAGTTAATTCTGTTTCATCCTCTAGTGATCGATACTATACATGAATCCTTCTCCTATTGCCAACTATTTCTTGACCCTGATCATATGTGTAAAGAATACACACACAACAAAATCCCATTCTGTCATACAACGAATCAATCTTCCTTCTGAGCTGTTGAATCGTAGCTGAGGGTTGCAACACACACTCCGAATTAACAAGAATGAAACGCAATTCGTTTGCCTCTCCATTCCACTGCTGGAATATAAGACTGTATGAAACTCGAATGCGTGTTAATGTGAGTGTGGTATGAAGAGTATTAAACGACGACATGGAATATGTAGTACAACCACAAGTTGGACACTCACACGAAGTAATGCTGTAACCATAGAATAAGTCAGTAATAGGAGTACAGTTATCGTGCTTGTAATGCTTCCACCATGTGTCAAATCGTTTCGATACCATCTCTTCGGAATCTTTTCGACTTGAGATGAAAAGATTCTCAATTGTAGAACGAGTTGTTTGCTTTGGAGTCAACTCTTCCTCTAACTCTTGTAAAAGGAACGACTACTTGTCACCTATAACCGTTATACTCACATAAACCTCATGTGCATCATGCTGGTATCCATCTGAAAAGTATGGAGCAACCCTCTTTAGCGCTAGCAACACAGGATACACTGAGATGGCTGTCGAAGGCGATTTAGCAATCTCTTGCATCACACTCCAAATAGCAAGAATGAGTAATGATGATGGATTATTTGAATTTGTCTATCTATTAGAAAAACACAATTATGCCCAAACTGATACTGATGATACATTTTCCTTAACAAAATTACAGAATTCAGGGATACAAACCATACACTATAATAACAGCTATCATAATCCTAATACTTGTAAAACAGCATTTAAGAAACAACTATTGCCTTCGTTACGAAAGCCCACTCGATTCATTGGTTCTGAAGAAGACTGACTCATGAACAAACAAAGATATGAACAATACTCCCGTTGCTTATAGATTCTTATCATTCCAGTGATTCATGGCAAGATACTAGATATTAGGAAATTCAATAACGCATACACTATGAACATAATCCGGCTTCTTTCCTTTGGCAATATTTCTCTGGATCTATTGCGTTACTCCCACAAGAAAAGCAGCACCATCTCTTCCTTGTCCGTAATCATTCCCTCCTGAGCATACAGTCGTACCCACTCACGAGCCTTAGCCTCATATTCTTTTGGATTCTTCTTGTACATTTCAGCAACTTCCCAATCCTGTGGGTCGTCTGGTTCAGCAGCCGTAAGTAATGCCTGGATAGAGAGGAGAGCAATCGAAATGTTCATAGCCGGCGTCCATTTATCCTTCAGGATATCAAGGCAAATGGCTCCTGTCTATGCTTATATCCCCAAAACACACCATACAACACTACTGACATTTGGATGCCATACCTTTGTCATAAAACACATTACTGGAGGGTTGAAAGGGTAATTACTTGTCAAATGACAGTGAATCTTGAAAAAGGCACCTTCAAAAGCAGTATCCTTAGGACCTCTAACAAAGAGAATAAAATTCTCTAGCGAGGGTGACCGATACAAAATGCCAATGTCTGGATTGCCTTCCTGAACATATTACCGAATAAGTAGACCTACTTCCTCCATCTTCTTTATCTCTTTTGGAACTTTGGGATGAACCATTTCTACTCCCTTTTTATCTCGATTTGAATGCAAATACCAGATTCCACATTATTAGGATCCATAAATACTTCATATTATGATTGCTAACAAACAGACTCTATTCTTGCAATTGGTTAGCGAATGCAGTTAGGAAATATTCCGTATTTTTGTTAGATTCACCTGCTAATCGGACATGGAGCAGAGACCAAAAACTATTGGTTAGCTGACATTGAGTCATAGTAGTCGATCCAACAGTATCACTCTATTCAATGACATAAGAATTCAAGCTCTACAAGTCGCAGCGTGGCGATGGAGGCAAACGACTCTTCCAAACAGACAAACTCTGATAAGGAAGGAAGGTTTTGTAGACTACAAGTTCCTAGTTCATCAGAAAGAGACCGGAAAAAGGTAGCTCTTCCTGCTGTGAATGATACAAGTGAGGGAAGGTCTGAGATCAATTCTCTCCTCCATGCTTACCGTGAAGTTCAACACTATTTCCATGATAAAAGGAAAAAGATTCCAATGTTACAGTAGAGAGAAGAAGTAAATCTATTCATCATTTCTTGGTTGTTGGCATACTGCATAATTGTAGTGATTCTGTATAGAAAAAGCAGCACGATCCGAAAGTCAGAACCTGGAGTACAGACATATCTGTAATCTTGATTTGAGAGAAGTCGGAGAATGATCCATTGCCAATTGTTATTTCTTCAAGCGAATGGAGATTCTCCATGTGAAGACTCTTTTTAGCATCCAGAATCGATTTCGATTCTGAGAGAAGAAGATCAAGAGAAGTATCATATTGTGTGAACGAATAGTCGCCAATTTGGATTGTACGTAGGAGTGATAGATGAGATATAATAACAGTTTGGCATTGACGACATGATCGATTACCAACTTCCAATGTCTCTAAATAGCGAAGAGCATCGAGATTTAACGTTCGAATAGTATTTAAAGCATTATCACCGATCACGACATGACGAAGATAACAGTTTAGTTGAGAGAGGGAACGTAATACTATCGTGTCTGTGACTTGCTGACCATCAATCTGATATCCTTCTGAGCACACATTCCCATATCTGTCATATACACAGTATTCTCCAATGAGTTGTCCATGACACCAATCACCCTTCGTATCGATCTGCTCTTCATTCGAGTACAATGGATAGAATGTTGTTCCAAAACCCTCCCATTTTCCTAGAATCGACATTCCACGGTATAATAGATGATTATCTTCATCATAGTACTCGCCTAATCCACACGTGGTTCCATCGAGACACATTCCTTCCCATCGTCTCCCATCATCTTCATCCAAAATTGCCCATTCCGGGTGAATACCATCCTCACAGAAGAGTTCCACTTTAGTGTGATTCATAACACGACCTATGACCGATCCTGTCTTCTGATTATAGATGAATCCACGTCCAGAAGGGACATCATGATCCCAAGACGTTGTAAATACATAATCCTCAAAAGGAGCTCCAAACATCACATGGCCAAATCCATGTTTCTTTCCATTTATACAATGAACTGCATAGAAAGAAGACATTTGAAGAGGTAACTCTTGTTGACAAAAGCTGTGTGCAAAACGAACATCATAACTATATCCCTTTTCAGGATAAATATATGGCCGTTTAGCTTCAAAAGAATCATTTACTTCGTGATGGAAGCGCTTTTCAGGTCTGCTACAATTTGAGCAGTAATTATTATATTGAGATAAAGAATAAAGTCGTTGAGTTATCCTGCGAAGAAGTTGTTTCCTTTTGATTGTATCAACTGCTTGTTCCAGTGGTATTACATCATCCAGCATATCCATTACTAATAATCGAATATAAAACTAAGAATGATCTTCAACAACACACTTCGTACGCGTCATCTTTGGTTCATCCAATCAAGTAGTACATTTGATCTAACATGAAAAGTGTTTTATCATTCCTAAGAATGAAGTACTTGACCATCCTTTTTATTTATCTTTCAATTCTTTTCTTGCAACTTCAAGTATCTTCCATCATCTTTATTCATCTTCCTATACCTATAAGTGTCTCTCTGATCGTATGTAGTTCTATATGCAGTCTACCGATCTATCCACTTTCATTTGTTCTTCCATTTGTCTTTTACTTGGTCACTATCAATCTTTTGAACGATTCTTTCCTTTGATACAACAGCATTATACTTGTAAAAGTAGGTGTATAATCTAGCACTTCAGATTCCGCCGTGTCATGTATTCATCTTCAAAGTAGATCTCTTTGAGACTCAATTATCGAAATTGTTTGTGATACTAATGGGTCGGAATTATCTCTAGATATTACATGAGTCAATTCTCAAATATTCTCAGCAAGTTGAATATCGACCAAGGAGGTGTCGACATTCCTATGAAGAAGAAGACAGTGCATGTATCGGGCAAGGAAGTTGTTTTCTTCAACAAATTGTTCGATATGATTGATTATGACGGTGATGATAGAGTTTGTTTTGATTCTTTGTGTAATCTTGTAGGTGGACGGAAAGGAAGGTGCTCAGTTCTTGCGTAGATCCGGACTGGATAACGATGTGTTGGGTGAGATTTGGAAGCTTGCTGGCAATGGAAAGAACAAGCCTACCCTTTCTCGTAATGGCTGGATGGTTGCCTGTTTGCTTGTTGCTTGTGCTCAGCAGGAGGGCGAGCCTTCTATTAAGGCCATTGCCAATGAAGACTATGAGCTTCCAGACTTCAATTTGGGCACCGACAGTACCTATTCAGAGGATTTGACTCTTCCTAACGGTCCCAATACCTTCGAGACCAGTGTGGCAAAGCCTCATACTGTGGGAAGTGTGTTGAATAAGCATACAGAGTACGCTATTACTGTGAAGACTACGATGGACAATTACCCTGCCTCGGATCTGAAGATCAATCGTCGTTATTCTGACTTTGAGTGGTTGTACAACCGTCTCACTCGTACATTCCCTGGCCGTGTGATTCCTCCTATTCCTGAGAAGCAGGCTCGAAACCGATTCGATAAGGACTTTGTTGAGGGTCGTCGTCTGGGTCTTCAGAAGTTCCTGGACGAGGTGACAAGAGATCCTGCATTCGCAGTGACTTATGATGTGCAAGTGTTCCTGACAGCATCGAGTGAGGGAATGAGTGCTGCTCGTAGTGTGATGCCTTGTGGTGATGGTGCTTTGACTGATATGGTGAATAAGGCTGTGGCTGCTACTCGTACTGGTGTGAGCAAGGTGATTGAGACGACCACCGGTAATGCAATGGACCTTGTGGATCAGACTACAGAGTTTGGTGATGTGGAGTACAATTTGGTGAAGTACTCAGAGCAAATGAAGAAGGTGATTGCTGCTGAGGAGAAGATGGTCCAGTCTCAGGCTTCAGAGGCTAAGGCCTTTGTTAACATGGCTGGTTACTTCACGAACTTCGTGATGGTGGCTCGTACTTTCGAGGATGTGGATGCTCTGGACTATTATACCAAGGTGTCAGATAATCTGAAGGAGATGGGAGATTTCATCCGACTGGATAGCAATGCTCAGAATGAGGGTATGGTGACGGACATGCGTAGCTTTAGTGGTAAGGCTCTCTCTGTCTGCCAGGTTATTCACAACAGAGATCGTTGCATGAAGGAGGTGGAGAAGTTGGAGGTGGCAATCGAGAAGGCGAAGGATAAGGTGCATGAGGCTAAGGCTGAGGGCAAGAAAGCTGTGAAGAAGGCAAAGGAGGCCGTGGAGAAGGCCAAAGAGAAGAAGGAAGCGAAGGAGAAGTCGTGTGAGGAAGTACTGCAAGGTGTGAAGGATGGAGTGGTAGAGTTCCAGACAGATCGTGTGAAGCAGGGTGTGTTGAGTCTGGCCAAGTATGGTGTTCAGCGTGTGGAGTACTATGAGGAGATGCAGAACAAGTGTGCTTCTCTTATCAATCTCCTGGGATACACAGCTGAGGATATTCGTGATAGCAATCTACGTCTGAAGGGATATGTGGATGAGATTGCTGCATATGAGGCTGCTTTGGAGGCATTGGAGAATATGGAGCAGGATGAATCTCCGATTCGTGAGGATTCAGACAGTGAGAATGAATCCGATTCAGACAGTGATTCAGATTCAGATAGCGACCGCAAGCCTGTGAAGAAGGGAAAGAAGGCTGCTAAGAAGGAGTCAAGTTCTGATAGTGAGTCAGATGATGATTCTGATGACTCAGATTCCGATTCGGATGATGATAGTGATTCTGATGACAGTGATTCTGATAGTGATTCTGATTCATCTGATTCAGATGCAAAGAAGAAGAAGAGCAAGAAGCCCGCGAAGAAGCCCGTGAAGAAGGCTGGAAAGAAGAAGGTGAAGGAGGATTCTGATAGCGATTCAGATTCTGATTATGCTGCTATGTAAGTACTTTACAAGATTGCTTTGTATTGTGACGTGTTTATTAAACAGAAAAGAACCCAACCAGCAATTACATTGTTATGACCAATGAAGTGTAGTCACATCATTGTAGAATAGTTGACGTGTTATCAAATAATAGGGATTATCACTTCTGGTCGTAATTGTCTTTGTTGTTGTTATCGAGCAGAGTCTCTCTGTTCAGTGTAAGAACTGATTTTCCGTTCCTATCTAGATAATTCGTCAACATATGGGGTCCAAGAAGATGTGTTTTCGATAATGATCATTCCATCGCTACCATCCAGTGTTGTACAAAAATCCAAAGAAACAATTCAAAAACAAGACGAAACTGAGTATGAATACACCAATAAAATGTGGTATGTTGCAAAGAACAATATCGAAGAGAAGATCGAGCACTTACCTCCGACTTCTCCTATTTCAGTTGCTAGTACTTCCATGGGACCCCTTTTCAACTGGGACCCCACAATGCGTGTAGAACTAACAGAGAAACGAATCGAGAAGAATAACACAATAATTTGTGAAGAGAGTATTCATGTGAATGAGGTATTGAAGCAACCCCTAACAACAATACCTTTGCAGGAATCTCAGCAAGGAACTACACAAGTATCCTCATCAGAACCATGGCAGACTGAGTCTGAAGAACAGTCTTGGGAGACTACGGAAAACCCCATTCTCAAAGAGGAGAAAGAAAGCACACTAACCAACTCATCATGTCCCTTTGCTGGTATTCCAGCAAGTTATAGGCACAGAGGAGTCATCAAACTTACTGACAGACAGCTCGCTCTTCTTAAGGCAGCTCGCTCCGTACCTCCACCCAAAGCTGACTGGAGGCAACTCAATATGAGAGTATTGTATCGACTGTTCCATCATCCCTAGTATAACTCGGGAGAGTTGGCTCACCGTCTTCCTTTTGATTCCACTCCTCGCTCTGCATTCTATTCCATCTCGAATGTCAACAGTACTCACTCTCAGCCTCTTCTGATGGATGCATTCACCTACTGTGAACGACAGTCTCTAATCTTAGAGACGATCTTCAATTTGAAATATATGTACCGCACGATGGGAAGATCGGCTACTCGAGCTACATTAACTGATGTCTGGTTTGGCACCTTGCTGATGGAGAATGTTACCACCATCAATCGAATGAAGGAAGATAACCATAAACATACTCTGTTTTTGGTTTTCATATTCTCGGGAATGTGTAATGTTAGAAATCGGACTTTTTTCGTCCAGTCGCAGCAAACACAGTATAACTATTCCATAACACCTCCATTCATTCCGTCCTTTACCGACCATCACTTTTATCTTTCCGCATGTACTGTGATTGATCATTCTCCTCCTTCTCAAGTATCTACATGGATCCGCTATCATTACTATCATGGAGTGGAACACTTCACCATCTACTTAAATGCTAAACCTGATTTTTGGATTTCCTATTTACATCGATATATTGAAAAGGGTTTGCTTAATGTCGTGGAATATACATACCCACACCATAAATACCTGTATGAGCAGGCCTCAGCATTGATTAGTTGTAATCGTCGTTATCGCTTCTTAAGTGACTTTGTACTATACAGTGATGTTGATGAGTACATGCTAACAAAGAATCCAGATTGGAGGTTAAGTGATGTTGTTCACTTATATGATTCCCAATTCCCCTCTGTGAATGCATTTCGTGTGTACAATACTTTCCATGCGTGTCGCAATTATTCCTACAAATTCTGGGAATTCACGAACAATCTTCTTGAAATTTGTCCTCTTCGTTGGAAAGGGGTAACTCGAGATGGCCGTTGGAAGCAGATTGTTCGGCCTTGCAGAATTCCGTATGTTCAGGTACATCATGTGAGCTATGCCGAATCTCTGTTCATCAGTCCACAACTGGATATGGTAATGCTTCACTTTAAATTAGGCTTCCATCGAAAACCATCAGAGAATTATGCAGTGAATCCTATAGTATTTGAGGGGATGAAGCATCCTATGTGACTCTAGTTTGTTCGGATACAAACAGTATCAAGTTATTTTTATCGGTCGTTTAAGCACCCAAGATGGAAGAATGAAATGCATAATGCAATAGTGGATCAGAGTGAGAATGAATAGGATGCAGCAATACATCCGAACATTATTTGTCATCGAACTGCACTTAAACGAAAACCCATAGCTCTGTTTGTAAACATCCACCATCAATTCTACAGAAACCTTCTCTAAGTAGTAGCAGCAACCTTCCAAACTCATCCAGTTTATAATTGAGGACGGTACAAGATATCCATTCCAAATCCACCGAACCGAAAAGAGAAACACGCTGATGAGGAGTAATGACAGAACAAACGCAGTAAAATCCGTATCGGAAATCGTATAAAATGAAAAGATGCCCAACGAACGCCTCCTATACATGATCCATCAATATCTCTTAAACATTCCCGGAATATAACGATACGTTGCCATAGTCACAAAATCATCTTTTAGTAGATAGAGAACACCTACATATCACATGTTGGACGCATAACCACATATGTAGAAGCCAATCATAGCAATAGATATACATACATTCAATCGATAGACGAGCCTAAAGGTGAACCGTGAGAACCAATGCTACTTGTGAATCCACTCTCTATGGGATATCTAGTCATTAATCAAATAGCAATAACAAACGGGTTTATTCTTAGACTCAGAGGCCTTCTGATTCTCTTTTCTCATTGAATCAACATATTTTTCAGTGTTCATGATTATTCAATCCAAGTAGTAGTAGAAAATGTGTTTTACAACACAAAAATGTCACTCCATTCTCTGAGATGGATGACTGCTTCAATTCGAGAAAGAATGCTTATAGTGTTCTCTGACTTTTGTTCCTCGGTTAGCAAAGTTTCTGTGAGATCATATTGAGTGGGATCCAGACTCTAATATAAGGATTAACGATGACTATTCAAATAGATTAACTACTATGAACCGTTATGCACCTTGCATAGCGATCATTTGTAGAGTGGAAACACAACAATAGTGTGCCCAATCATATGAGGAAATGAGCGGTTTCAGAAGTTAAGAGATAGTTCTTAGGTCATTATATAACTGCTTCTTTGCGTCTCTCTCCTCTATTTTGTATGCCTACTGAAGAACCAAGTCTACGATATTGCAGACAGTGCCGAAAGAATATGCCTGTTGAAGACTTCATAAACAGGACAAAGAGCGGGTACTGCATAGTTTGTAAGACGTGCAGAGATAGACAATTGAGGCGGTACTATGGTAGGTCGAATGGCTGCGTATTTTGATTTGATAGAAAAGAAGGATGAATTGGAGCGTTACCCCTACGATGATAAAGGTTACGATACAAGAAGCTTAGACACAACACTTAAAAAGGAGCCCAAGGTGTCTGAACACATCATTCCTGATGGAGGAAGTGTGTCTCCACGGTCTTTGCCTTCATCGCCTAGTACGGAAGAGGAAAGTGATAGCACTCGGATGAGTCCTGTTCTCAAGGTGAACCACTATGCGTCTCTTCCCTTTCTTACACCACGATATGCTGTTGTTAACAGTCGAGATAGACATGCCAGCGTTTATCTTGCCAAAGTGCTGTATCATCGTTCCTATGTTGTAAAGCGTAACTTATGGAATCCAGAGAATAGTCATTCTTACTAAGTGCGCATAGTGAGCACTTCATTTTGGTAGTTAGTTTGTATTAGATTTTGATGTTTGTTGTACATTGTGTTAACTACATACCTTATTTGTAGACACCCATTATGCATGCCTAGAAATATACAGAATAATGACTATGCTTGATTATCAAGAACCACTACACACTACTAGTGAAGAGGCCACAATTCTCTTCCTAGGAACGAAACCAGTGGCTGAAATTAGGGAGTGAAGAATGCTTCGCCGAGACATCCGATTAAGACGAGAATATTTGTTACGCAAATCTCATGAAGGAAAACAAAAGGAGGAGTATGAGAAGAAGATGAAGATTCGAGAAGCATTAGCAGGTAGGTATTTTTCCGAGTTGAGGTGATGATGTAGCTGGAAAGAAGGTTCCAACTGAATTGCGGTATGAGGCCGAGCAGCTAAAGCATACTGCTGATATGGAAGATGATCAAACGAAACAGTTACGAGTATTGTCTCTGGAACGCTATTTGAGACCTAGACACATGTAGATGATGAATATGCAACTGCTGGAATCGAAGACCCGAAAGTGTGTGTTACTACCTCGCGTGATCCCAGTTCTCGTTTAAAGAAGTTTATAAAGGAGATAAAACTAATTATTCCAAATTCACAACGAATCAATCGAGGTGCTTCAAAGTTAGATGAAGTGAGAACTGGTGAGAAGGGCTGATGAATAGTTGGTGAAGGCATGTCGTGCAAATAATTATACAGATCTTGTTATTGTTAATGAACACCGTGGTGAGCCAACGACTCTCATTGTCTGTCATCTTCCCTACGGGCCTACTGCATTCTTCAATATTACGAATACCGTAATGCGTCACGATATTGAGAATGTGGGCACGATGAGTGAGGCCTATCCGCATCTCATTTTCTCAAACATGACATCAAAACTTGGAGAACGACTTACAAATGTACTAAAACATCTATTTCCTGTCCCGCGGCCCGATAGCAAACGAATTATGACATTTGCAAATCAGGGGTAATGATGCTGTGTTTGTGTGATGTAGGGATTTTATTTCCTTCCGACATCATACATATACGAAAGAGGATCACAAAACAGTTGCCTTAAGTGAGGTGGGACCACGATTCGAATTGCGACCTTATCAGTTACGTTTGGGTACAGTTGATCAAGAAGAAGCTGAGAATGAATGGGTCCTTCATCAGTATACGAATTCTAGCAAGAAGCGGAAGTTATTATCCGATGATTGGATTGTTTGTTCTTAGTTTCTGATATTTTCTTTCAGATAGCAAACAGAATCCTAATATGCAGTTTTAATTTGATTGCTTGGTGCTCGCCAGGATATTGTCCGTCGATCTTTGTCCACAGTCATCCGTTTGTATTCTTGTGACACTTTCTTTTCTTTCTTACTTTTTATCTTCACATAAATGCTAGAATTGATGGATTCCACAACTTCTACATGAAAATGAAGGAGATAAAAGAAGCAACAACAACGAGGCCCAAAATTAGATACAAACTGAAGTTCTCTGAAGCACTGTAATCACAATCAGGGCCAGTATTGGCATCAAAACATACACATACAGCATTCTCTATTCAGTATTCTTTGTATACACAGATACCCTCATCACAAGCTCCTTTCCCCTGAACACAACGAGGCACACAACGATCATTCTCCTGAAGTGTATCACACACTACATATGATTCAATCCCTCATTCATTACATAACCCTACATACCCTTCTTGACAAGTACATCGTCCCGTACCCTCCATTCCATCATCACAAGCACCATGACCTGAACCTACCTCTTACTCTCTCTCTTCATACTCACAGTCTGCATTCTCTCCTGGACATTTGCTCTGACATTTCGTTCCCCAACGACCACTCACACAATCTCCACATCGTCCCTCCGAATTGTATCCTTCCTCACACACACAGTTACCGTCTCCTTCCTTTCCATCACTACAGACTCCATGGCCATTACAACTCTCGCAAGCAGAACATGACTCACCCCAATATCCCTTCATACACTCCGTGCAATTAGAATACGGTGTGTAGCCACTGTCACACGTACACTCACCTGAGCCCTGTATGCCATCATCACAATGACCATGATGACAATCTCCACATGGAGTGCAACTGGGACCATAATACTCTGACAGACATGTTGCACAGTTGGTAGCTGGATCCTGACCAATCTGACATTTCGAACATGTGTCTGTAGGACAGAAGAATTGGAAAGTAAGAGAATGCTCACCAGAGGGTTGTGATGAAGGGAAATGAAGCATAACATAATATACACCTAAATAAAACAAGAAAAATCAATTCTACACTTCTCACAATATTTGGGATGATTTCTGGAAATGGTAATATTCACACTATTTTGTCCTTCACTGATCCAATCATAATCTTCCTCTGTGGGATAATTGTCAATTGCTATCATTAGTCGTCTATCTATTACAAGATATCCTCATCCTACAAAGAGACATCACTAGCATCAACAGAAGCACTCACGGTAATCGGAGTATAAGTTGTGGTATACAAGAAGATATGACAACGGAAGTCTGTCTGATATGCATTGAGATCACTTATCATCGGAGTTCCTGGATTGACCAAATATGGCTCCATTTCAACAAATCCAGAAATAATCCCTGAACTTGTTTGATCTGTTCGGATTGCAATAAGAAGCCATTTCCCCGTTACAACAGAATCAATGTGGATTGTTGCATACTGACTGTATACAATCGTCTTAGAATTCACAGAACTATCGACAAGATTAAAATTCTCGAGTGAGGCTCCAAACATGTAATGAATCGTGATTGGAGATGCTACCACAGAAGTCCAATAGTAGGTCAGATTCGTCAATTTCACGGTAATGCTCTTAGGTTTTTCAGTTCCCTTCTCAGGAACCCAAATACCATAATACTGAGCAGTTGAAAGATTTTTGGAATTCCAAGAATAATCATGAGAATAGTACAAGGGGATGATTTCGTCTACAAATGAGATTAACAAATGAAATGAACAGTCATGAACTCGAGTTACTGTAATATTGCCTGAGCAGAGTGTACAAGGCACTCCAACCCGAAGATAAATTGCTCCAGCAATAGAACGTAAGTCATCATCCTTATCCAGATAAAACGAAACATTGTGTTCTGATCCAATAATATGAGTATAATTGGAATCACCAATTTGGAGGGTATTTTTGCCTATGTCAAAATAGAGAGGTTGCGTGGCATTGGTAAACTGTACAGTAATCTGTAGTGATTCATAATAGACAAAAGAGGAACAGTCCAGAAGAACATAGTAATCCTGGTAGGAATTGGATTCCAAAACACCCCAAACTTTCAGATCTGTTACAGAGGTTGGTGTAACAACATCACTTGATGAAGTAGAGAGGGATAGCGTTTCATCAGGATGAATATAAATTGATGCTAACGATGAGATAAAGTGATCGAATCTACTTTGGATTTCAGTACTGATTGATACATGAAGAAAACAATTGGTAGGTTCAGATGAATGAACAAATATCTAGAATGAAGACTATCCAGCATACCAACATATGCATCACAACTCTCACAGAAAAAGGAAGAAGAATGATCGATTATAACCGACCAGTCACCATCATGTGAGAAGGGAAGCCGATGGCGATTAAACGGGCGGGAACTCTTACTCCAATATACTTCAAGTGGCTGATCTGAATCACTTTCGAATTGTAAATAGATCGAGTCAACAATCAAATCATCAATACCCATGGTTTGATACCACATATCAGTAATTGCCGTGATCTAGTCGTTATCACACCAATCTTAATTTACATAGACTTTGTAAATACGGACATGATTGTTTGAGTATGTTGCAATGGTATCATTATACTTTCCCGATGATGGAATCAGCGTTGCAGCATCTATCTCTTATACAACTCTAGTATCCATACCATCTACACGCTGAATCCTAAAAGAATAACTGATTGTGTCAGAATAAGTGTTCTGAATTGTTGATTTTGTTGTGGAACCATAACAGATACTGGTTGCATTGTAAAAGGTTAGAACCGTATTTGTGAACAGAAACCTTTCCAATGAATATATTATAATCCAATGTACTCATCTATTTGAATTTCCGAACACGAACGAACCAACGTCGCAACTCTTTCTCCTTCATTTCCTGTAGCTCTATTTAATCACTTGGAATTTGAACGATTACAGAGATACTTTCACAATAAACGCGTAGTAACGCCAATCGATAACGGTTGATAGTTCATAGGAAACAGACTCTCCAGTACCTAGAGATCCGTTCACTTCTTCGTTTTCAATAATAGTTTCAGCAAAACAGCTGCTCACAACAAGGAGCAACAGGAGTAACTTTGACCTATTATTGATAGAATTCTGACTTCTTTTCATTGATATGACATATGAAAACAAGATAAGTGTTCATCAATCTGACACCCCAAAACACATATCATTGTCTTGATGAATTCATTTTTAAATCTAAACCCTTCGTAGAATTCAATGGAGCTCCAATCGAGATTATTATCTCATAGTTGAAGATACCAGGTGCTCATCCTATGGTAGGTTTATTCTATATATTGAATATCTCCCTGATCAAAATCTGTTAAAGAAATACCAATTGTTTCAACAATACTAATTGAGGCTTTAATGTACCCACCTCAGTTAACGTCTTTCGCGGGGATTCATAGTTTATCAACAGTTTATGAGTTTCCTTGCTCATTCTCTCAATTCTATATGAACTCATTGGTATAAACACAACCAATCTATTTCTATTGAGTTTAGATTACCATAATCTTAGAGTATTTCCAATTCCCGTGATTATGATTTGTGTCTTCAGGACCCTATTGTTGTGAGTTTGTTACATTGTTCTCGGTCTTGTTTTATTTTTCTTATTGATAATCTATATTTGAACATATCACCAATTCTGAATAAGAATAGACACTCCAGTTTAACGAATAAGTGAAGAGCAAGTATAGAATAAGTGTTTGATCAATGCAGAGTCCGGAACAGAACATTAAAGTGATAACAGGTAATCTAGTACCATTTCTACAAGATGTGGGAGAGACTTCTGGAAGTGTTTCTAGATACGAGACCATTGATTATCAAATGGTAGTGGAATAGAATGGTATTCTCTATCAGCATTGTGGACTATGTCGACAAAAACCTGTCAATTACAAAGAGTATTTAACGAAGAAAACCAAATATCACTTTACCAGAGGATAACAATTGTGTGGGAGAACTTACGATCTGGTGAGCCAAACGGCCCAAGTATTAATACAGCAACAATATTTGTTACCACAAAAAGCAAATGAAGTATAATACCCAAAAATACAAGTTGAACAATAGTAAGCACCAGAGCTGTTTGGTTATATTGTTGGTACTTTATCCAATTAGCTTTGGGAATCTTAATATTGAAATCCCCGCAAAAGACGCTACTTGATATCGCCGCTACAATTGATGGGGAGTTGTAGCCAATGACTGTGCGAAAATTATTGGGTCTAATTGTATTATAATCTTTTAATGATGCATTAATCTCCCTTATTAATTCCTCTATTTGGGTCCAATCTAATTATTTGGTTGTGTTATCTTTCTACATGCCTAGAAAAAGTTTGTGATGAAAGGACTGCTTTCGCTGTTTCTTCTTTCTTATGGTAACTCTTCATCTCGATGTGTTAACTTTAGCTTTATCGCAGGCTCTCTATACATTTCCATGTACCCCTTCCTCTGCCGCATTAACGATTAACCAGGCAATGGAGCCTATTACCTGCGTTGTAACAATGTCTTATACGCCTCGTATTACTCCTGATTTACCTGCTGGTCTTACATATTCAATTACTTCTATCGGAAATCAGCACACTGTTACGATTTCGGGAACACCAAAGGAGGGCTTGAACCCTCGTCTTTTCTATATTGGCTATAATGCTTGGATTAGCACTGTTGAAATTGCAGGTAAGTGTCTCTGTTCCCCATATAACTATAGTATACGCTCAACCCACTTATTGCAGCTATGGTTTCGATTCTATGACTCTCTACACAGATATTGAGATGGAACCCATTCCAATTCATTGTGATGCCGCCGTCAATGAGTTCAGAATCAACCCAGTTCTTCCTGAGGGAATGTCTCTGAACCCAGCTACCGGAACCATCAGTGGTCGTCTAACAGAGTTCAACAATGAGAATATCGTTTACACTGTGACCGCCACTACCACTGGCTTCGGTTCTACGGAGACGACATTCACCTTCCGTGCTCGTAACCAGATTGAAATGAACGCTCGTGGAGCTATTGGATGCTACTGGAAGACGATTACCGAATGCAAGGTTCCTGATTTCGATTTTTTCTACAAGAATCCTGCTCAGCTTTGTCAGACTGTCAATGAACTCTACTTCACTGATAACAATGTTGATAATACTTGGCCTGGTCTGGATAGACGTTTCGTTGACTATTATTCTGCCTATTTTTACACCTATCTATTGATTCTTCGAGAAGGTGTCTATAACTTCGCTCTGAGTTCAGATGATGGTGCATTCCTCTACATTGATGATATTAACTCTCCTTTCATCTCCCGTGAGTCATGTCGTGCTCTCGGTGAAACATTGAACAGTACCACGCTGACTGTGGGTCGTCACTTGATTGTGATTCGTTTCTTCGAGTATAATTCATGGTCATCCCTGTATGTGAAGTATGGATCTGAGGAATTGGAGTTAGAGAGTCAATATGTGAACAGTGAGAACATGCGTGTGGGAGGTCGTGGACCCACCTTCATTTCATATGACTTTATCGCTGGATATGTGAACACAGATCTGCCTTACTACATGCCTCAACTCGCATCAGGAGCCCCTGTCTCTTGGTCAATCTCTCCTACTCTTCCTCAAGGAATGACCATCGATGTGAACGGTTATATCAGTGGTCGTCCTTCTGTTGCCTCTTCAGGTATATACACAGTAACTGCAACAGGAGTGAATGGTGTTGCCAGTACAACAGTTTCTATTGTTATATCCAGTACAATGATTACTGGTTTCCGTACAAAGTTCTACGTAGTAACAGATACAAACAATATGTGCGATTATAATATGCTTACTGGTAATGCTATTCGTCTCTCTCAAGTCTCCATCATGGATAACATCAACTATCCTGAGGTTGATGAAGCTGTTGTGTGGTCTGGTTTCCCTAGTGATTTCAGCTCCAATTTTTACATGGAGTGGGAAGGATATTTGAGAATGGAATCTATTGGTCGTTGGAGACTACGTCTCACTTGTGATGATGGTTGCAAGTTGATTGGTGCTGATGAACAGGCTATCATCACATTCTGGGGCTGCCACTATTATCGTTCTCAAGAAGCCACATATGCTGTTTCGAAGGTTGGATACTATTACTTCCGTGTCGAATATCAACAGAAGTCCAGCACCAAGGGTATTGTCTTTGAATGGCAGGCTCCTGGTGGTATCTGGGAAGTTGTTCCTGCTAACAAAGTATTCTATCTTCCCACGGGTATTCTCAGTTATCGTAATGAACAGACTCACTACTACGTTGGATCTCCTATTGAGGATAATCAACCTGTTCTCTTCTCTGTATCTTCCCTTACAAATTATCGTATTTTCCCTGAACTTCCTACTGGTTTGACTCTGTCACCTCAAACTGGTCGTATTTCTGGAACTCCATCCAATCCTCAGATTATGACAAAGTATACAATCAGTGCTAACAGTGGTTCTTCTACTGTTGAGACTGTCATTAGCTTTGATATTCTGAGTATTGTGGCTCCCAGTGGTCTTACGTACAGTTATCAGGGTAACACGATCAATGCTGCTACTCCTGTTACTCTGATTCCTCTTCGAGCTATCTCACAGATCACCGTAGTTAACAGTCAAGGAACCCCTATCAATATGTTTACTGTCTCTCCTTCTCTCCCTGCAGGCCTCTCTCTAAATGCTGCTACTGGTGCTATTAGTGGTACACCCACTCACAGCTCTTCGACTACTATGTACACGATCACAGCTACCAACTCCGCTGGTTCCACTATGCTCATTATCTCTTTGTCTGTCTCTGGTTGTAAGGGTGTGACGAATGGTGTAAGTTGGACTGGTGAATTCCTTCACGTATGGTTCCGTAGTGGTACAGGAACTGTGTCTGTGGTCAACACAGGATCCACCACAATCCAGACATGTTCAGTGGACAGTATGGATACAGAAGGTAATGCTCAGAGCATGTCTTGTTCAACAACTCTTCAAACTGATGGTATGGCAACCTTCTGTGTGAATCCTGCTTCAGCCGCTTCCTATTCATTCTATGTAACATGTAATACAAATAATGGATGTCGTTGGCAGGTGACAAAGGATGATGGTACTTATTATCCTTATCGTTATGCCTATCAGGATGTGGGTTATGCTCCTTATTATGATACTATGCAATTCCCTACTACTGTTACTACTCTCTCTCAAATCACTCTTTCAATGACTACGCTTACAGCTTACTCTGGCAATTATATTGAAACAATTGGAGTGACTTTGAATGGTTGCTATAGCTCCATCACCATCACTCCTTCTTTTGGTTCTGTCAGTGTTGATCTTGGTTATCCAATGATGACTGGTATCGCTTCTGGCTCAGGTACACAAGTCTACACTATTACTGCTACCGGTCCTGCTGGTTCTGCAAGTACTACACTCACTGTTACTTATGGTGAGTGTTCTGCTGCCGCTGGTCAGCGTCTTGTTACATTCTTGAAAGTAACAGACGTATATGGTACTGAAGAGTCATGGGAGTTACGTCAGGGTAATACTGTTTGGTATCAGAGTGGTTTATTGTTGTCTTATCTGTATTATTACACCACCTTCTGTATGTCTCCTGGTGAATATCAAATTGTTCTTCAAGACACGTATGGTGATGGGTGGTCAGTTGGTAGTTACGTACAAGCCACTGATGAGGATGGTAATCTTCTTGGTACTTGGACATTCAATCATTCTGGAAGTACTTCATATAAGGAACAGATTGAGACATGGAACTTTGAGAGTGGTGTTCAGACAACCGAATGGAAGTATTTGGTGAGTGGTAGACCAAATCGTGATTGGAATACCATTAATGGCGATCGATCTTCATGGAACACGATGACTTTCGGTACCTTGGGTGACTGGACACAGAATGGGGTGTACTTTGTTCACGAATTCGAATTAACTGATGGTGATCTGTATCCTGTGGTGGAGTTTGGCATATATTATCGTGATGGTATTATAGTCTATTTGAATAACGAGGAAGTGTATCGTAGAAACATGGGAAGTGGTACTCCTTCCTACACCACAGTGGCTTCAGGCTCATTTGATGGTTATTTGATTCGTGTGGGAACAGCTGCAGGTTATTTGTTGCAGACGGGTAAGAATGTCCTTGCTGTTGAATTGCACCGTGCTGCTGGAGTCAATGGTGCTCTTCAATGGAATGGTTATGTGTCTTATACGGCTGGTGATTGTGTGGTACGTTCAACAGGCGGTACCATTCGAGAGAGTAATTTCTACGATAAGGAAGGTGAAACAGCTGCTGAGGCTTGGGACGATGATGCTACGACTCAGTGGACAGAAAATGGTCTTCCTGCTTGGACCGTCTACAGTTATGATTTTGATCATGTCGAATGGATTAACCGTCTTACTGTGGGTTCATCTATTGATGATGATAGTCGTGATCCTGCAAGATTCACTGTCTATGGAAGTAATGATGGAGTGTCGTGGGATAAGTTGTATTCGTATGAGAAGAATGAGATGTTTGAGAGTCGTGCTGAAGAGAAGCATTTCATGATGATGGATCATATGAACTCCTACGGACAATACAAATTTGAAGTGAATCGTTCCAAATCGGGTGTGGCTCAGGTTTCCGTTTCGAAGTTGGCTTTGGAAGCTTGCCGTCTGAGCTATTGTCCAAAGGATGGTGATTATCCTGGTACTGCCTCAGGTACCACAGTGACTGTGGATTGTCCTGAAGGATACATTGGTGAACGGTACCGTTCTTGCAGTGAAGATATGTTGAAACCAAATTGGGGTACTGCCGATGAGTCGGAGTGTCGATCCAAGCAGCCTCCAAAGGGTATAAGTTATCTCGATGTGGTCTATGTGATTTCTCCTGTGTCATTGAGTGCTATGCAGAGTGACGGATCTGTGGCTGTTGCTTCTGTCTTGTCATCCTACTTGTCAGTTAATACCAACAGTGTTGATGTGTGGAAGATCAAGGACGTGACTGACACGTATCAAAGTGAAGAAATGGGAACCAAGGAGAAGATGGCTGTATGGGTCCGTGTTACTGTTAACGATGATGTCGCCTCAAACGTGTTGGTCGCTCTGGGCGCGTCTATAAGTAGACTGGTATCTGATTTGGCTACTTACTACACTTCCATCTTCACTTCAGATCTTTCCATCGCTTTTATGAAGGAGCCTGAGCTCTCTCAATATAAGGGACGTGGCGGAGTTTCTGCGGGTTTGGTTGTTGTGCTTGTAATTGTAGTATTGATTGTTGCTGCAATCGCCGCTTTCTATATTTGGACTCGTATGAAGAATAAGGGTAAGAAGAACGGAGCCAAGAGACTGGCTCGTGCTGGTGCCAAGGGAGGCAAGAATTCGAAGAACGTTCGTGTATAATTTGCCTGGTGTTTGTTTCAAACAAGTCATGATTGACTCATTTCTTTTGTCTGGATCTCTTGAAACCGAGAATAAAGGCGGTTTGTCAAGTCTAGGAACTTGGTTGTGCAATTCTCAACACATTGGATTTCCCCTCCTCCCATCCGCTTGGATCGCATCGATTCTACACACTTATCAAAACACGTTTCGACGATCCGGTTTCCCGTTCTTGAGATCAACGACAAGCACGTATTCCTACATAGCAGTATCTTTCATTTCAAGACGTTCGAGTCTTGCATCAATATTACTGGTAGTTGTCTGACTCATGATCTTGGTCAAAAGAATACTGACTTTTCCGAACATCCACTCATGCTCTAGGGACTCGTTTGAGCAACCTAACAAACAAATGATTCCATAATCATTGGTTGAAATGAATCTCCACAACCTTTAACTTGGATTATCTCGCTATTTCCTTCTTCTATTAACGAACCTATCCCTTCTCCTTCTTCTGTATTTTCATTTGTCGATACTTCAAGCCGATCCACATAATCATTGGTTTGGGATATCATCCATATACACTAGAATTCATCCATCCTTCTCTCCCCTACACTCACATATAAATATATACATAACTCAAAGAACCGACTGAGACCACTTGTCCAACTAGAGAATCAACGAAACAATCAGTCAGTACAACCACCACTGTTGCCAGTAACGATCCCGGTTATATGAAACTAACTGATACACCCAAACTGAGATGGAAACCACGATAAAAACAAGAGAAAAAACAAGAATCTGATTGAACTGACCCACAAGCTCTAATTTCTTATGCTGGTGTTTGCTTTCCAATTCACTTTTCAGGGACTGAATATTTACGAAAAACCAGCTGATAAAGAGAATATTTTGAATACATCCACAAATACACCTAGCAGAGAGCACAGAATCATTCAAAACATCTGTCTTCTCCTGGATAAACAACAGAGGGAGAGAAATAAGAAAGAATCCGAACAATTTGCAAATGTGTTCACCAACTGCCTCACGTGTGATACCAAGTCTATAAATCAACCAAACGCAAGAAAAAGACCCCCAAGAAATAAGGAGAAGAAGACACTGAAAAGAAAGTATCGCAAGACTCTGTAAAAGGAGGAAGATAAATTGCAATCCCGCAAGGAAACTTCCATGAGCATGGAAATAGCGAAGATCCAAAAACCAAACGAACTGAGAGAAGAAAAGGAAAAACGTAAGTGTGATTAGGAAATAGTGTATGGTTATTAATCTGTGGCGATACAGAATAGAATACACAGCCCATACACCATTACAGATGAAATAGAAGATTGTCAAGAATTTGCTCAAAGAAAGTAGTGGAAGTGAGGTTGCTGGTAAATGTCCTCCCAAATTCCTCACCGTGACCTTACCACGTAATGTGACATTATGAGTTCGAGCATCACATCTACCTTGTGAGTAGTTCTATATCATTACGCTGCTACGATTACATAATAGATTCCTGTTGAAGGGACATCAAATACAACATTAATGGACGTTGATTTATCTCTACAGAGAATTCACACCAAAATAAGTTACTTTAACGAATAGAAGGTATTGCGAATATATCCTTTGTTAGACGGAATAATTACCTGACCAAGGGTTGAACATTGATTCCTCTACAACTAATGATTTCGATTAACATCCAACCGATATCAATTGACGGGTACAACAATAGTATTTCTGCTTAGCATTTCTCTTCACACCGAGAAACATAAACGCAGTATCATCCAGAAATAATACCTATTGATCATTAAAACAGTAAATTATAACTTCCACAGTACAATTCTCTGCTCCATGTATTGGTCCTTTGTTTGTTCGAATATGAACACTGACACGCGATTTCTTTATCCTATGGGAAAGACGACTACCAGTGTTACTTCTTAGATCGTCGTTCCGAACCATAAAGATACAATTTGTTGGTGCTCATAAATGTTCCATGAGTTATATAAGGTCCGTATGAAATACCATAACTACTTGAACTAATGAAAAGAAAGAGGAATGTCTACTGAATAGGACTTCAAAACAGGATACTACAAGCAAAAAAGCATGTATCATCAGATATCCTCTTCTTCATTATGGAGTCAGAACAACTTGGAAAATCGTGACTATTTTGGGAATATGGTCAAATAGACTGTGAAATAAAACAAACATATTAGTCATCAACAACTGTTTTCAGATTCTTTTCTGTCTCACGTTTTGTACGAATACTCGGAGATGGGAAGAGAAGGTAATAGAAGCCACTACAGAAAAGAACATCTTTCAACTCCTACTTCTTCCAAACAAATGGAACTACTGTCAACAAATACGTAGCCACAATGATTCCATTCATCAGATCCCGCCAAAGAGCTTCCTTACCAAAATAAGTGATTAAAAGGAATAGAATGCTTCCAAAGAAGAAGGACATCCAAATACCATCGCGGTTGAAAGGAAGAATCACAAGAACAATCACACAGTACACGCCAACAACCCTAGAGATGAGTAGAAGACTCAATAGAGACCAAGCTTGATATTGACACACTAAAGGACCAATGAAACTAACAATATGAGGGATACGATGAAATTCGTTAATGGAGAAGTGGTAATAATTTAATGCAATTCTTAAAACATAGGTGAGAATATGATACACGAAAAAGGAATAGAAGACAATAACTGGAATTGCATTCTTAACACAATCCACTAAAACACTCACTCCTGGTAATGATCTGGATTAAATAAGAGAAATGAAGCTTACAAGATGTGCATATCGACATAGGTGAGTAAGGAAGTGAGTGTAGCGATAAGACACAAAATGCTTGCTCCGTAAAACAGTATCTCTTTGACCAGAAATCTAGATGAAAAGAGTGATAAAAAGATTACATTGGGTAAAAGAGACACAACATACAAAGGAATATTATCACAATAGAATTGACCAAACATAAGGCTAGGATAAGAATCTATGACTAACTTTTACAGCGCGTTGTCTTTGCATTAATATGGAGATCTGACTTTGTCGGGCTCTCATTGTGGATAATGTAACAGCGAGCGAAGTACATCCGAAGATCCAGTGAATACGGATCACTACCACTGTTTCGACTTGATGTGAGGAGAAGGAATCAAAAGTACATGATGATATCTGACACATGTTTGTCACTAAGAATTGGAATAATCACAGTCTTTTTAGAGTATAAAGAGTAATTTCCATGACTTGAATCGATATGGAGATACCGTTCATTCCACATATCTGTAAAGACTGAACTATTGTTGATGCAAATCTCCTTACTTTCATTGTAAGGGATCTACAAGATAAAAACCCACGTTAACTCACAACAGTAAGAGTGATTGAATTCTCTTCAAACGGACTAGATGCTGAATAGTACACGGTCAAAACTAAATACAACAGGATTGTTATCTTAATTACGTTCCGTACCCTCATTCTTTTGACTTCGTTGATTCTTTCCCGCGGGAATGTTTCAAACAAACAACACTAATTGAGCGTTAGGCCAATCAACCCAATAGAGGATGCATACAAGAGTAGCATACAGACTTCGCATACCCATGTCTTTGCTCCAGCATTACGGAATTCATGCCAATAGAACAAGGCAAATAACGAAGAAATAAAAGGATTCGACTGACCAATCACAAAGGCGACGGCATATCCAAGACTTGGTCCAGCCAAATTGTACGCTACAGTTCCCAGCGCCCAAGAGAGTGCTCCCCAGATTGCTGGCCATCGCTGACGCCATGTAAGATTCCACCAGTCCTTGAACGACGATTTCGGTCCCTGGAAGGGGAATCGCATTAGGAGACTAGAAATGAACATCATATGAAGGACTGACTAGGAAAAGAGAGGTGCTGTTAAGAGTCCAACCAAGGAGAATAAGAAGGTTAAAGACTATGAATAAGAGAGAATTGGAGAGAATACATATGGAGAAAGAGCATAGGGCTCTCTACCTGCCATAGCAGTACCTGGACCAAATGGAATACCCATCAAAGCTCCGGTAGCGCAGATGAGAACAGTTTGTGTTGTCGACAATCGAGGCTTTTCTGGCTCTCCGGTTTCGAGTAAATTCTGTTCGTTCTTCTTTGCGTTGTCTTTGTTTAAGAAGTGATAAGTGAGAGCATCAAAAACGACAGCTAGCAGATTCAGAATGACACCAGGAATGAAGAAAACCAAATTAGCTCTTCTATCCACGAGCCATGTGAAAAAGGTTCCAAAAAGAGTACCAATACCAATCTGTAAAGGAACAGTATTCGATAAACCACCTCCATCGATTCCCGAAAACAGGAATACCTGGAAAAGCATATCTGTTATTCCAGCTATAGTCACTCCAGCGATATGTGTCCATAGTTCTTTCGTCTACACTTCAACATTTCCATAAAATCTACTGGTGCAAAAAAGAGATTTCGAATGTTTTCGAAGGAGTCATCGTTGTTTGGAGGACACCATCGCATTCCAAAGAGAAGCATCAACACAAAACACCATAATGTGCGCCAGATAATAAAGTCAAAGTGATAAACGCCAGGAGTCATGTCAAGGTTAACCAAGCAGTTAGCTTGAGCTGACCATCCAATAACAGCTCCAATGCTCATAAGCAATGCAACGGGAACACTAGTTGGTACAAACATAGAAGAGAATGCCAGTAATAATCCTGTTTAGGTAGTACTTTTTATTGGAATCGTCTATACATTGTCTGTAGAAGACATTTGGTGATCAGGTTATGCCAACTTCGGATTGTATTCGTGATTTCATCGATACACTCTTTTCGTTGAATCAGAAGAGGCTCTTTGTGGGTTTATACGTTACATCAATGCGAGAATTGTATTCGTTATCAAGATTGCCTCCAAGGTATCCTTCTTTGTACTGTCTACGAATTTTAGTATTTTGTCAAAGAGTGACCGTCCGCAAGATGTGAAAGAGAGTATTAATCGACTATGGCATTTGTTCTTCGATAATGTTCCCACAGATGTGGTTGCAACTGAATTAAGGGGATTTGAAGAGGGAATCATGCGTCTACATGATAAGCGTATTCCATGATTCGGTAGTTGAGGAGTAGAAGTGGAAGATGACTGGATTGTGGATGTTCAGGACTTTCTCTATCTGCAGTACATTACTCCTTTTCATATAGCTGCATGGATCGGCGATTATGACTTTTTCACTCTCTTTCAAACCAAATATTCCTTTGTATGGAATACTTATATCGGTGCAGTGGATTTGTTAGGAAATCGTCCTGCTCATGTAGCGTACTTTTCTTGTGATAGTTGGAGCAAAGATATTGTATGAGATATTGTCCGGAATTAGGAATAGGGCGACCTATTCTCGATTCACGAACAGACCAACACTGATTACCAATTGACAAATGCTCTTGGCATGACTTCTCTCCACATTGCATGTATTTGTCACCAGCAAACAGGAGTACGACAGTTAGTCCATCAGCACATTGCCGTGAATCTTCCTGTGCATCTCCCTCTTGGCGGCAATTTGTGGAGTATGATGGATAGTATTGAACAGATCAGAGATCTGGTGATTCTCCACCCAACCACTTGTCGTAGATCATCATCCATTCATTGCTTTCAGGAATGTGGTTCTTATAATAGTGTGATTGGAAGTTATGGGAATCTGTTTAGTGATGAGTCCTTTGATGATAATCAAACGACAGATCATCTCTATGTGGCACACAATCGGAATCATCCTGAATTTCAGCAATACTATTTAGATGGATTAACCGCGCTTCATCTCAGTTTGCTGAACAATTCACCTCGATGCGCTCTACTTTTGTTGCGATCTGTGTCTGACCTACTACAGTCCTCACAATCCTCTCCATTTCCCCTCCAACTCACCAGTCTCTTTTCGTTAGCCATCTTTACATATCTTCCGTCTAACGCTCTACACCAGTGTTTTCGAAAGATGCCAAAAATCTGGGGATATTTTGGATCGACTATCAATCCCTCTGAAGACTTGATTCCGTTCACATTGATAAATGGTCTACTAACTGCTAATTACGCCTCCGTGGTCAACATTCTCTCGTCTCAAATCAACCTCAGCTCGAGCTGTTTCTCACATACCTACTCCCCGCTTCACATCGCCTGTATACTATTAAATGAGTCATTCATTCGTCTGCTTCTGGGTTATGGTGCTGACTGTCGTGAGATCACTGCAGAGGGAGATTCATGTCTCCATCTTATTGTGAAGAGTGAAGCCTATGTCTCAAACCCGCAACTGCGATCACAACTCTGTGGACTGCTGATCATGGCTGGTTGTGATCCACTTCGTGTGGATCAGAAGGGTTATTCGCCTCTCTGGTATGCGATTCGGTAGAGTATGATGAATTATCTCATCCTTAGAAGTAATGACAAATGCACTGTCGCAGTACTGCTCTCGTATTCACCTACGTTGCTCACTCAGCATCAAGGGCCTTTCTCCCGAATTCCTCTTCATGAAGCTTTGATTCTCAGGAATGAAGATTTGGTTCGACTCTTTCTGAAGGTGGATTGTTCGATCATCAACACATGTGACGGATATGGCTGGTATCCCTCTCACTATGCGCTCAGTATGGGCAACTGGAAGCTGTTGGTTATCCTCCTAAATGTCCAGGAAATAGTCAGTGACGGAAATATCAAGGATTTAGTGAATGCATGTGTTCATGAGAAAGAGGGAGGTAGTAGGATTAGTCAGTTTGTTGCAGAGCAAATCTTGGATCAGCTTGAAGGGATTAAGGTATATTATCCTAACGGATTTCAACGTAGCATCCTCATTTGACATCGAATCGACATCATCTCTCCTTCTTCCTTCATAACTCTACTGTAACGCATTGTATGCAGTGTGGAAGGGAGTTTTCAATTTTGAATCGTCGAAGACATTGCAGAGAATGTGGACAGATTCTCTGTTTTAATTGCTGTAGAATTGACCATGATGTCTTGTAGGAGAAATGTGAACGTTGAAATGTAGACTGGATCATCATTGTTCTAAGTGTATTGCTTTTGCCAAGAAAGAAGAAAACGATTATCACTTCATCCAGGTGTTTATTGACGGCATCAAGTCATATTTCGTAACTTCCTCTCATCATCGTCTATGGAACAAGAAGGAAGAATAGTGTTATTTAGATAGGTGTTTGTTCAAATTGAACGATTGTAGTTTCCACGTTTCTACTGTTTTTCCTTATTTCCTTGTGATGAGTGCAAAACAAGGGTCCGGAGGAGCACTGAAGAACTTTCTGGCGGGAGTAATCGGTTCGACGTGCGGTATCTGTAAGGGAGGAATGTGAAGAATAGGAGTGATTGCAACTTGTCCTTTGGATCTGGTAAAGACTCGTCATCAGGTTTCCCTCAGTATTTTGGATTATGCGTAGTCCACATTTAATGCTCGTTATGGAGGTTTAAATGGGGTTTGGAAAGGAATGAAAACTGTAGTTCGGAACGAAGGTTTTTTCTCCTTATGGAGAGGGTGTTTTGTATGAACTCAAATCGAGAATAATGTTCAGATCATGATCTGCAGTGTTGCTCCCTCTCGAGGAGTTCATTTCTTAGTGTATGAATCGTCAAAGAAACCAATGAACAAGTATTGTCCTTCTATATCTCCAACTATGAATGCTCTCATTCGGAGTGTTCTTGCTGGAGCTACTGCTGTCACTATCAGTAACCCTATTTGGGTTGTAAAAACACGATTGCAGCTTCAAACCAACAAGGAACCTGAACTCATATCCTTTGGTAATCTACAATAGATTTCCTTCACCTTAGGCTACAACGAATACTCGTTTCAAAAACTATAATGGGATTATGGATGCAGTTCGTCGAATCTACCGGGAAGAGGGACTTCGTGCCTTCTTCCGAGGTTTATCGGTATCCTATCTCGGTTTGACAGAAACAGCTATCCAATTCACATGGTTTGACTGAAGGAGGTGAATGAGATCTAGTTATGATATTTTTAAGCGCAAATTAGGAGACAATCCATCGAAACTCCAAGTTGATACATGTCTAGGACTTGATATTTAGTTGTTTGGGACTGCTGCTGCAGCCAAGCTCATTGCAACCACCCTCACCTATCCTCATGAGGTGGTTCGAACACGAATGCGAGAACGGACAGAAGGAAAAGAGTATGCAACTCTGATATCTTCGTTTAAGAATCTATACAAACAGTCTGGATGCCGAGGGTTATATGCAGGTTACGAGGCCCATGTGTTGAGAACCGTTCCTAATGCTGCCATCATGTTTATGATTGTGGAGGTGATACTTCAAAAATCCCTTTAGAGCATGTTTGTTGGGAATTAGATTCCCAGAATAAAAAGAGATCTCCGAAGCGGGGAATCGAACCCCGGTCGTCCGCGTGACAGGCGGAAATACTTAACCACTATACTACTTCGGATCTGAAATAATGATCTCAACATAGATATTTAAATAAGAGAAACAGGATGAACTTACAAAGCAGGAAACAATGGCAAAGAGACAGAAGACCGATCGAAGAGAAGGTCATGACCAGAAAAAGATAAAGAAGAATTTGTAGGTTGTTTGGAGAAGACTTTATGGTTTATAGGAAGAGGAAGGAAGAGTTTCAGGAAGTAGATTCTGCTAATGATTGTACTTGTTGATAGTAGAGTGATAATAATTGTAGTGGAACTTGGTGATGTGGGAGAGAAACGAGTTGAGAGTGAGGAAGAAATGGACTTGCCATCCTTCGGTGTGGAAGAAGAAAAGGAGATTGTCGGTGATCCCTATCAGAAATGGTTTAACAAGCGTGCATTTACCGATCAAGACAAGGCGAATGCGGATACCATTTTGTTGGATCCATTTGTGATATTGACTTATAGATCCTCCTATTCATTGGAGTCAATTTCTCTTGCTGATCAACTTCAGTGCAAGGTATCAACGAATGGAATTGAAAACATTAGTTCAATGCTCTCAAGTACTGCATTTACTCCGGTGAAGGTATGTTAAAAGGGATCATGTTAATTGGAAGGCTCGACTGGAGCCACAGTTAAAATCTCATTTTGAAGCCTTACAGAAAGATCCCAGACAACAAGCACTATATCAAGCCATTTCTCACTATAGCGATCTCTTATATGCTTCAGATGAAGAATTAGCAACTTCGAATCATCATAATGACATGCTGTTAACGAGTTTGTGTGTTCATGTGTTGAATCATCTTCTCAAGGTAGGTGTTTGATGGAAGGATATAATTGAAGGCAGTTGATATAGAAACAGACCATACTAACACAATTCGGGCAAGGAAACGATTATTGAATGAGCAAACACACGAACGAATTCGTAAGAAGGAAGCAGAGAAGGAAGGGAAGCCATTTGTTCCTCTTTCGGACATCGACCTTGATGCCACCATTTCCATTCCTTCTTATCAGGATCAGGGATTTACACGTGCAAAGGTTCTTGTACTTCTTCCATTCCGTTTTTATGCCTTCTCATTTGTAAATCGACTTCTTTCTCTAATGCCCAAAAACACCCAGGTTTTGGGCAAATCCAAGTTTCAAGAAGAATTCGATGAGGAACCTGAACCGGAAGGAGAAAAGCAACCAAAATGGAAGCAATTCTTCCCAGGTAACAATGATGGTAGGAGAATGGAGATTCTACGAATTAGATTGCTTTCGTATCGGAGTCAGCTTTGATCGACGTCGTGTGAAGTTATATTCAGATTTCTACAATAGTGATCTGATTCTGGCTTCACCTCTGGCATTGCGTCAATTAGAGGAAAAACGGGGATTTGACTATTTGTCATCAATTGAAATTGGTGTGATTTATGGAATGGATATGATTTGCATGCAGAATGTGGATCATCTTCGAGGGGTGGTTGATGCTATGAACCATACCATATCACGTGATAGAAATACAGACTATTCAAGGCTTCGGGAATATTATCTAAGTGATTTCCAGAAGTATATGCGTCAAACCATATTTGTGGGAAAAAATATCAATTCCACAATTCTTGGTTTATTTCATAGAAGTTGTTTTAATATCCTTGTAGGAGTTGAATCAATGTCTGAGTCGTAGAGTCGTTTAGAAATTCGTCCTTATTATGAAGGAGCTGTTAGTGACATCTTGGTAGATGATGTGATCTCTCTTCATTCATAGTCACCTCCTCGTCAACTATTCCTCCGACTTCAATGTGATTCACCTTCACAAATCAATGAGAACAAGATTCAGTATTTGGAGGGAAATGTGTTGAAAATTCTGAACAATTCTGCGTATTCCAAAATACTGCTATATTGTGACAATTACTTCGAATATATATATGTGAAACGTCTGTTGATGGAAAATTGTGATGAGCGGGAATGTGGTATCATTGATGAGTATGGGTTAACAGTACTTCTCATTGACAGATACCTAGACTATTCTGATAATCTCCGAAATCGGAGTTATTTTTACAATGGCACAATTCGGATTCTTTTATTCAGTGGTCGTTTCCAATATTTCAAACGAATGAGTGAGTATGAGAGGAGAGTATGAGAGGTAGACATAAAAGGAGCCCATTCTGTGTATTTTGTGGGACTTCCCAGTTATCCTGAATTGTAAGAAGTGATTGAGTGTGATGAGAGTAGTTATTCGGATATTGTGAATGGAATGAATGAAAGAGAAAGTGATAAGGAACGATTGAGTGTAGGTGTGACTGTGTTATATACTCGATATGATACGTATACGGTAAAAAAGGGAGATAGATCTGAAGTATAGTTAGAACGTATCGTGGGAACGAATCGATATAAGAAGATGTTGACAGGTAAGAGGGATAAGTTTATGTTCTGTTCATATGTTTGTTCTAATAATGATGTGAAGAAGGAATAACATGTTTCTTCAATCCATCTTCTCTCATAACAAACACTTTACTTCATATTCTGATTACACATCTTACATACACGTACTGGTCTCTGATATCCAGCGGAGCTTAATTCTCTTCTATATGGACTGCATGAAGAACATATCAAACGTCCACAGACACGACAATGCTACAGACTTATCTCCCTTCATTATACTTACATGTCGACGTCGCCACCATCTGAATGATCTCCTACAAACCAAACATCGTTTGCTTTCATCATTCTCCATCCATCGCACAAACATACCATTATAACCACTCACACTTACCACAGATTGATCATCATTTCCATTCGATACCACAACTTGTGTCATGTTCTGTCTTGCTCCCATGTCTTCCAGTGCTGTGGCTTCCGTTTCTTCCGTTGAATCAGTCCTGTGACTATTTGTGGAATGATCCGGATCAGGACCATCAAGTATGTTTATTTGGTCTAATTGAATCAATCTTCGACAATCCTCCTGAATCAGCTCTTGTGCAGTAAGAGTAGGTTCATTCGCTTCATCATTTTGCAAACCCAATTTTGGATTTGAACACAAATCAAACAGATTCTCTTGCTGTTTGTCTTCAAGAGAGAAGTCATAAATGTCGATGGCTGAGATCGATCTCTGGTGATCAATCTCATTAGATTCAACTTACCTCTCTAACACGTTCTTCATAACGCTTCAAACGTTGTCTACAGGCATTTAATGACTGAACTGCCATCATGACAGTTTCGTCGGTTAACCGTTTCTTCCTCTCATTTTCACGCACTTTGGTTTCACGTTTCTTTTCCGTTGTTTCGATCTGCAATTGAATAGCCGTAAGACGAGAACGGATTTTTGCAATGCTCTTTGACAGTGAATTGAATGGTGATTCCTCTAGGTACTGAAATAGGGACTTTTTCTCTTGTAACAGTTTTTCCTTCTTTTTCTGGTAATCTGGATCCATACTGGGATTTGACATTCTCAGAACTTCTAACTCCTGAAGGACCGCATCATATCGTTCCTGTTTGGGATCCAAAGGAGTGGACTTTTTCAATTCCTGAAGATGTGCCAATTTCGCCATCAATTGATCCTTCTCTGCTAATAATCGTTTAGTCGTCTCACACATCTACTTCTAAGTCTATTTTCAATCTCACACTGGTTCCAACAGTCTGTTCAGAAGTGCATCATGTTCGGTGTTACAGTTTCGAAATTCTTCTCTCATACGATCTTCACAATTTTTCAGTTTCCCTACACTAATATCCAATTTTCATTTCAACCTAACATGGTTTCCACAGTTTCCACTTCATTGTCAATGGCAACAGTGTTATCAGATAAAGTGCCTATTTGAGTCAAACGCTTCTGTATTTGTCTTGTTGCAATGCGCCAGCCGATATAATCGTTGAAATGTTTTGACGCTGATTCTTCGTGTGCACGTAATTCTCCCGCCACTTGATTCAACTGCTTGCGTGTGGATGCGAGAGTCATTGTAAGTGAACTGATGCGCTTCTAGTCATCACTTCATTCCATTCGCTCTAACTTCATTTCCAGGATCTGTTTTCTGAACCGCGGTTAATTGTCGTTCCAATGCCTCTGTTTCTTTCGCCAGTTTATCATTCACTTCTTGATCTTGTGCATATTGCAACGATATCAAGTCAAAGTTGTGACGAGCCTGTGTGGCCTGATCCATTGCTTGTGTGAGTTGCTGCTGGAGCGTTTGGGATTGCTGATTGAGTTGTTCTGAAGAGGGTGAAGGAGCAAGAGTAAGAGAGAGTGAATGAGAATGTTGAAGCATGCTTGAAGTACTCCGGGTCTACATATAAATTCATTCCTTCACTTCTAACGTGATGAGGAGCATTCTTATTGGTATCACTTCGAACCTCTGGTTCTCGTGTCAGACCCTGAGTACGGTCTTTTACACTCAATACAGCCTGAGCTCGTTCATTATGACGAAGATCACTAATGAGAGTCTATCACTTAAAATCGATTCTCTGTGATTACTCGAAGATGCTTCACATCAGTGACTTTCTGTTTAGCACGTATTTCCATTGCACGCATCACCTTCTTCTCTCCTTCTTCTTTCCTTAGCATCCGCTTTAATGCTTCCTGCTGCACTTCATATCCTCGTAAGAGTGGTTGCATAGAATGTGTAAGAAGTTGAAGCTGTTGCATTCGTGCTTTCAAAGCATAGTTAACAGTTGTGAAACGGTTGATAAGGAAGATGATCTGAAAATCATTTCTCATTCTCATTCACTCACTTCCCCTTTGTTACTAGCTTCATCACTAATATCGCACGCAACAAGACTCACTTCCTCTTCTAATCGTTTCACTAATTGTTGTAGGAAATCACGTTCCTTCCGTTTGCGTAGAAGTTCCTGTCGATTTGTATTCAATCGACTCACTAGAAGTGTGATTGAAGTACTTGTCAGATGATGAGCGTAATCCAGACTTGACAGTTTTTGAATCATTACCGAGTATTCTCCTAAGGCTGCTTGAAGTGCATTCTATCCATCATTCTCTCCTTCAACACAGACTTCATACTCCTCCTTATGAATCTCTTCTGGCTCACCATATTTCTCTCCCTCACCCTCACCTTCGCTACTCTCCAAACATGCTCGTTCCAGAGCCACACGCTCACAACACACTCGGCGTAATTCCTCTGCTAACATTTCCTTTTCCCCGTTACTAGCATCAGTCTCATCAGACATGATGGATGCAGGGAACAGTGCATCAAGATCAGATGAAGGTACTAGAGCAAGAGATTGAATGAATGAATTCATTAGAGTGAGTGTGTTAGTGAGACATTGTAATAGATCAGGATAGTCAGATGGAGACAATTTGGTATGAATGTCTCTCAATAGGGATTCTAGAGATCGACAAGCTTGTTCAAGAGAATGTTGATATTGTGATTGAGTCAAATAGGCTTGTAGCAGAGCTGTAAAATTAACTCGTATTTCGCTAAGAAGAGTCTGATGACTTGCTTCCCTTTCTCTCACTTCTTGGAGTTCTCGAACACACTGTTCACATTCTTTCACACAATTTTGAATTGCTTCCAAATAATTCACATTCTCTTCTTTCAACTCTAAAATCTCTTTTTCTGCATCTGTTAACTTTCCCGCCAATTCTTCCCGCGCTTTTTTCAATTCATCGATTTCCGAGAGTAGTGCAGCTGCATCTTTGCAGTGAGCTGACAGTATGTGCACTTGCTCCTCTAATTCGGTGACTTGATTCTCATGCATGTTGCAGATGCACTACAGATTAATTGAGTATTCCTGTCCTACTGAAAGAAGCTGCTGATTCAGTGAATCTGAATTGGAATCTGATGACATCTTTCTTTGCTCAATGAGTTTGAGGAGATTCGCACTCAGCATTGATTGTGCTTCATCACTAAGACACGAATCTATCAATGATGAAGGAGACTCAGCTTTCCCATCGTTAATTTCTTGGGTTCCCTCATTCATCTGAATCAGAGCCTGAGATAGATCTTTTGTGATCCATTGGTGTGTCTGCTTTTCTTTCAAGAGCTGATATTGCTGGATTAGAGCTGATACGGCTGTTGATAGAGTGAGCGAAGAATCAACTGGACAAATCCCCAAACTCGCTATTTCTGCTATTATCTGACTATTTTCGGCCTCCAGAATTACAGTCTTTTCTTTTTCTATATCATACTACTATTTATGCAATTCCAGAAATCTGACTTTCTCTTTCAATTTTATCAAATTGTCTTCTAAGCACTCAATATGATATCGTTCAGCAGTTCTACATTCATCATGGAACCTCACACTATACTTGATGGAATTGGTATGTGATGGCAATGTGAGACTGAAGGAATGAATCAAGGTCATCATTGTCGTGAGATGTGACACCACCATCGGAGGAGCCTGAGAGTTCAGGGATCGTGATTGTGCCAACTAGTGATTACAAGTTCATGATGATCAAACTGAGGCCACATCATCCAGAACGGTCTGTAAAAAGAAATGAACCACATTCACACCTCCTTCTTCTCGAATATCACCTAATCGCAATAACCGTGTGACCATGTGCTCATGGCTCTCAGGTACGACTCCTCGCTTCATATTCACGAGACAGTCCAGCAATTGAATAGTTTCACGCTGTGAAAAGGACATGGAAGAGGATGCACAGAGTGAATGACGAGGAAGATCCATATAACTGAGGCTAGAGAGGAACTAGAGATAAAATGACGAGATAGAGGTTACTTGGTCTTGACTGGAATAGGTTCGAATTTGGACAATCTCAAATGTTTCAGCAGGATGAAGACAAAGATTTTCCATAACAGAAGAAGCCTACAATGAGAGAAGGAGGAGAATCTGACTTGAGCAATGCAATGAATGAATCGAGAATGAGCAGCCACTGTGAGGTTCTGACTGGCCAGTGGCCGTGTCTGATTTTCCTAGGAGTGAGAATGGATGTGTAAGGAAACAGGCTCTTCTGGACGAAGCGTAATGAAAACACTATCTATCTATTAAAATATACAACTGACTCTACCAGATCCAGAGTCACTCGACAGAAGTTGATGACAAGTATAATCTGAAATAGCCATAATCTGCACTCCAATGCTTGCTACACTTGGCTTTCTTTCTACCAAATGCGATAACATATGTTTTACAAAACGAACAAAGTTGTTGTCACTCTAGGAGTGAAAACCACCTACCACATAATACAATTCTATCTTCATCACTCGTCTGGAGAATGTGGTCATTATAGTCCACCTTACATCCAAGAATTACAAGATTTTGACAAGTTGCATCACAAGAGAGATATATACTCTTTTCGATATTGACAATCTAACTCTCAGACCAACAACAAGTAGAACCAACAGCATCTGTTTCTTCAACACGAACTTGATAATCCGTGACAAGTTTCCCAATTCGCTCAATACATTCTTTGGATATCTTATTTTCGGATGATCTAGATAGAAATAAATCCATACCTTCTACTTTTCGCCAACTTCAATAGCAGTCAGCGAAACACGATTCTCCATTACATCGATTGGTGGCAGATCGTCACTAAAATTACAGACATTATTATTATACTACATTGCTTGTTGATATGGACTACTCATTGTTCTCTTCTCTAATACCAAGCAGAATACCCGTTTAGATCCGAGAAGGTATTACAAGCACAATTCTATAACAAACACCAGAATTATATCCAGAAAAGAGTTTGAATTGTTGTTGGTTATCACTGAACTCGTGTTGAATCACACTTGCGGTGATGCTCCGACTCTTTGGAAGAATTTGAACTTCATCACAATACACCCATGTATCTTTGCATCGGATCAACAGACTCTTCCGCTCTTTGCAATAAATAACACTTCCCGGTTGGAATTCAGCAGCATTTGGTAGGTTTTTAGGTCGTTTCTCTGCTTCCTCTAGAGGTAGAATTGATCTTAGAAACACCGTTTGATTATTCCATAGAACACGCAAAGGATACTCATAATTCAACGCCTTAAACAGACAGAATACATTGGTTGCTGTTGACTCGTTGAAATTCACAAATGACATTTGCTTTGTTATCTTCGGCGCTTGGGTTGCTTTTGACTCATCCTATGATTACAGACAATTTCAATAAGCACTTGATCAAATGGTGTAATTGTATCAATATTATAGATAGTATCCATAATTCCCATGGCACCTTCCAAGGCTAGTTTGGAGGCCAACTGAGGGAAATGCATCATTGGATCTACATCCACCTCTTTCTGATACAAACATTTCCCTGAATCGATCACTTTGTCATTGAGAGTAATTACTGAAATTCCTGTTTTGGACTCATTCTAGTGATCATTGGATTAGAGAGAATCAACATTGAGGATAGTGTGATGAATAGGAGCTGCACCTCGATATTTGGGGAGAAGAGAGGGATGCATATTCAGTCCTCCATCTTTGAAGCAGGAAATTACATGTGGAGGGATGAAGAACCCAAAGGAGGCAACGATGCAGAGGTTGAACTGTTTGGATAGGATTGATTCGGGAGGCTGCCAGTTCTTCAATGTGTGGTTACTACAGAACAGTCAATACATAGAGAGTACGGCATAACCGGAAGTTGCGTGAATGGAATCTCATTCTTCTTACAAAAATACTTGATAGGTGATTCAATTAACTCATTACTGTGCTTACTTTTCTTGTCTGCAGTACATATCACCTGTTTGATAAGCCGGAAGCGAAACAATTCGATACCTCCAGTCTGTTGATTAAACCATCTTCACGAAGATAATCACTGAAAAGTAGCTGCAAGGTCGGATTAGACACGGCATCCGAACCAAAAAAGACAACATTCAATGATTTGGTTGAATAGAACGCACAATTCACGTTCCAAAACCGAGCAACTCTATTCACTCCTCTTGCCAACATAATGTGTTCACAAACATACCAAAACTACTTCTTCATACGAGCAACCTTTTCAGCTCTCTTCTTAACTGCTTTTGGAATCTTTGTTTTTCTCTTTTCTCGTTTGCTTTCCTTTACCATTTGTTTGTGCGCCTTCTTCTCTTCTTTTGTAGCATTTCTCTTTGTGAACTGCTTTTCCTCCTCCACTTCTTCTCCAGTTCCCTCTGGTAACGGGAGAGTCACAGTATGCTCTTCAATCACCTTCTCAACCTCCTCTTCATTAAAATCTATTGTAAACCCCATTCATTCACAATATACTCTTTTCAAACTCATTTTCAAACTCCAATTCCTTTTCATCATCATCATCCTCTTCTTGTCGATTTGCTGCTTGTTTCATGGCAATATCAATACCAGTAAGAGCCGAATAAAAGATTTCTTCGATATTTCCCAACTTCATGTCTGTAATATCCCTTTCGATATGAACTACTTCAAACAGATTCTGTGGAATAAATGCAGACATAAATACTTGTTCTTCATTCTCATATGTTCCCTTCTTCATCACCTCCTTCGAATACTCAATAGACCGACTGATAACATCATCGTAATCCTCTTCTTTTAGTGAATAACGCGTAACAAAATCAAATAATTCTCGTGTTGTCATCACATCAACTCCATTCCTATTTCTTAGAATTCTTCCTTTTATTACTTTGAAAAGTAATCAGTCACATTTTTACAATCATTCCGAAGGAAATGGAGAGCATTTGGATGGTCAATCTCCACTGACTGTGATACATCAATAATCCAGATATCCTTGCGATAATACCTAATATTAGGATACAATTGTAAGTCTTACAGCAGATTGTATTCGGACAAATCACCATGAACTAATCGACATTCCTGATACATTGTTCGTAGTATCAACACAAGTCTTCGATAGATACGTTCGTACGATTTCTTTGTTAGAGCCACATCCTTCAATCGCGGAGCTGGCCAACCATTCTCTCCAAGAAACTCCATTACAAGTACATTTCGAGTCAAACTGATGGGTTCAGGGACTGGAAGACCTGCAGCATGCAATCTGTTGTTAAGACGATGAATGATACCAACCTTCCCAAATTACGCCGTTCTTTCTCTGCCCACATTGCAACCATTTTGCGGGGATTAGATTTGTTGAAACCATGTCGGAAACGGAAATCGCCTGCTACGTAACGTTCACGATCCTTAAAAATGAGAATCGATGTTTTGTAGATTTTCACTGCCAGTTCGTTAGCTTCTGCACCGATTGCATGATACACATTTGCCTAAATATTATATTGACGAGCATGAATAGTACTTCCTTTCCTGTACTAATGCATCCGTTCATTTCACGGAGTTGCCCCCTATTGAGCATTTGGTAGAGAATGAAACGAGTTCGAGGATCCATCACATTCTCTGTTGTAGCACGGTCATCACGACCCGTATGGCGAAACCTATATTCAACACTTCAATAAGCAGATACGCCTTTCCTTCTTCTTCAGTCGCCAACTGCTTGTTAATAGCCGCCTCTACTTTGCTTGATAAGGAGTATTCGGCCATTCGCTGGATGTGTAGCAAAATGGACAAGACGTCAAAATCGGTCCTGTTTTGTCACTCTTTCATATACTCGGTTTCTGAATGTCAACACGTTACTTTGAGTGTTCTATCTGCAATATTTCCCTCCCAGTTGTTTACAAAGGAAGGAATCCTCCATTTCTTCCTGGAATGAAGTTGGATGTGAAGTCTTTGTCTAACGTATAGATATATTGAGGATGTTTTCATTATGGAAGAACAATCCAATGATTCTATGGCCGTTCCAGTTGGAGGGATCTGTTGTGTCTGCAACCAACCGTGCTGTTTGCAATCATCATGTAGTGCTTATTATGATAACAAACGGTATTGTATCCATCATCTCCCCATTACGTCTCCTACTTATTCTTTGCAGCATCAGTAGGAATGTTGATATGCAGATATCGTCCTTCATGAATGTACTTGAGAAGTGGACTTTTGTATTCATGAAGGTACCAATACAAAGAGTATGCTCTACGGACCATAACAGTTTTGATAGCGATGACAACGAGACACAAGAGTGTTTGTACAAGCAAAATCGGCCACATGTAGTGAATGTCGTAGATTCGGCAGTCTTCTGAAGGGAAACCCATGTTGCATTTGGTGAGAAAGGAATTCATTTGGGGGCACACGATAATCATACAAGTAATACTGATTCCCTATGTCAGAAACTGGAAATAACGATACTGCAAGGAATATCGATAGGTAGCATAGTAACTGGGTCTGTAGATGAGAGAAAATAGGATAGACTACGAGTACAAGGAAGTGATTTACAAGAAGCCAACTACCAAGAATCCTATAATGAACTAGGAAGTCAATTCTTACTGAAGTGTAGGACAGACAGCATTGATAATCATGATAACAGGAGCTGGATAGGCGAAGGAATGTTCCTGCTTCCAAAAGATACCAACAAAAAGATTCTGGATCACGATCCACGCCTAGATTGAAGAGAAGGTGTAAGGATACGTAATTGATGATGGCGATCTTATAGTTTTCATTTCTACATTCTCTTGTTTTGGAAATTAATCCATTTAATGGTTCCTCATCGGAGGACATTACCAACAGAAACAATGATGTCAGTCAAAAGAGCGAAGATAGAGTGAAGACATCGAGAAAATCCATTCCATTGTTCAATTCATTACCATTCCTTAACAAATAATGCTATGGAATCAAACATTCCTTCCTTAGTATCGTCCCAACTATGAGTTCTGAGCAAGTTTTTGATGTCCCAATAAGTATGGATAGTTCGGTGTCGTATAACGACCAGGTGAGATTATCGGAAAGGACCAGAATTCCCAGCAACCAACTTCTGTAAATGAAGTATATATGCTGAATTTGATTGAATTTGTAGAATTTGCCTCCCAAAGGACAACCTTTGCCTAATCGAAATGTCCAACGAAATGAGAATAGAGGAGTACGAAATTGTACAGAGTATAAACGAATGTGTGATCCTAGTTTCCTCAACTCGTAAGAATCGTCGTCGTTTTTCAGGAGTTCCGAATAGTCGCATTTCCATGCCAGGACACGTACAATTTGACTTCATCTATTCAATTAGATTCGTCCGACCTCTCGAGCCAATCCAGTGAGACCTGTAAGATCGCCTCGCAACTCTCGTTTGCAACAGTCAGTGAACCAATTAAAGAGAGCAACGGCTATGAAACGAAAAGTACCTCGTGTTCGACAAGATACTCAGATTATCCTTGATCTAAGCAAGAAGCAGCAGACAATTGTATTGAAGAGACAAAATCAGGGTCAGAAGCGTAGTCCACAGCAAAGTGAGTATAATCCAAGTCCCTCACCTTTAGGAAGTCTTAACGGCTTTTTGATGGCAAATATGAAGTAGAGTGTTTGTTACAAACAGTATAACTAAACGATCTTAAAGCTGAGCTTTCTTATTCTTTTGGCAGAAATGTCCAACTAGAATACCCACAACAAGCAGGACAACTCCTCTAAACATCACTACCAACATAAGCCACTTACACAGCACAGGTAATAATTATCCATATAGTCTGGGTGTTGTCAGTTTCAGGCTCCAACACTTCATCGGCATCAGCTAACATCATCACAGCACGGGGCGACACAACACCGCTTCGGAAGGTGGCGAAGTCTTCGGTCTCACCAGGATTGGTAGATGTAACACCAGCCAAAATCTCTCCATTCAACATCTGGGTACGCATCTCATCTACAGACTCGAATGTGACTGGAATGGCCTTTGCAGATAAGAAGGGTTTAACCGTACTGAAATCGGCAGAAGAAAGAGCTCCGATCTTCAGCTTGTCTCCTGACTCCAAGGCATTGTTCAGATCAACCATCGACTGCAGTCCTGAAGCACGCGTTACTGTCATAGTAGATTCATATCCACCAGGAGAACAGGACACCGAGAAAGCTTCAATACGATCCTTACCATTGTAGAAGGAGGAGAGAATCATATACAGATCTGTCATATCCGACTCTCCCTTACGAACAGAATCCATAATAGCTGATGAACTACTGAACAGATTCCACTTGATCTGAATATTGGTTTGATAGAAAGCATTAATCCTGGCGACAATGGCTCGGAGATACTCAGGCCAGAATCCGACTGGAGGATCGGCAACGTAGTCACCAGCAGGCATATCGATGTAACGAAGTCCTGCAACAACCAACTCTTGCTTCTACACAATGAATAAACGACGATAAGCATTACATTAATGATATCCACCATTCGTCCAGTCAAAGAATCCTTCATAGGGAAAACAGATTGCGTTGAATCCGGAGCACAAGTAATGCAAGCAATAACCTCATTCATTCCAGTTCGGTTCTTGATCTCCAAGAACTCTCCCGAATCAATGATACGTGCCAGAGCAGCATTAAAGGCACGACGAAGATCTCTAGCTCCCTTAATAACAGATACTTCGCTCACAGACTTCAAAGAAGCAGCTATACGTAATCACCCTCATTCAATTATACAAGTAGCAACAGCAATTAGGAATAGTGTAGCGTAGAATACCTTATTCATTGGAAATAAATATGATTATTTGAATAAGGAAGGGGATAGTTTCCCTGTTTCATAAGTATATCCAATCAAATATTGCCACGTAGTCAACTACGTAAAAGGAGGTTTCTCCGAAACGCGTAGAGCATCCTCAGAGACATCGATTTATTAATCAGGTCTCTCTATCCTCAACCAACTGTAGTAAGTAACATATACGTCACGATCATTCTTCTCTCATGGTGATTTCTTTTTCTCTGTTTTTAATTTGTAGGCTCAAAAGCAACTCATTTTTGATCTTCAAAAGTATCAAGATAAGGGAATTCGAGTCAAATTCCAAGGTGGACGTGAGTGTTGGCTGGCTGTTGTATTTGTTTAACGGAATAGTGACAGGTATATTGAAGGGATACGATGCTCTGATGAATCTGGTTCTTGATGATACTGTAGAATACTTGCGTGGTATTTTGTCTTGGCTTGCCATGATCTATAGATTTTGATGACCCACATTCATTGTCGGGAGAAACACGACAACTTGGAACTGTGATTTGTCGCGGAATCGCCATAATGACCATAAATCCGGCAGAGGGTATGACAGAAATTCAAAATCCCTATGAATAATCGTTTTTCCTGTTGATTGTTTGTTTACTGACTTTGCATCAAACAGATCACTTAGGAGTACAAAATAGACCTTCTTCATTCCGAACTTGTAACTGAATTCCTGAAGATGGAGAATGAACAAGGTGGGGTTCGAATTTGACTCCATCCACATGTTTTTGAGGTGTAGGGAAATCACGTTGTTCTTTCTTAGGTAGTGAGTCCAATGACAATTCACTCTGATGCTCTGTGAAAAAGGGATGTTGCAAGGCATCTCGTGCTGTGATCCGATGATTTGGATTCAGTGTGAGGAGCTGAATTAGTAAGTCTATCATCTCTCTAGCATATAAACCTCAACTTCAACGTTTACGAATCTCGATTCGAATAACGAATGCATGATCGCAGTGAAGATGAAGACGAAAGTCGTTTGTCGAAACCCCATCGCGAGATCTTGGAATAATGTTCGTACGACTTGAGTTCAGGCCAATCATAAATAGAAGGCAAACCCAATATGGAAAAGATTCGTTCACATTGATTGCTTTGGAAAGGATGCTTCTCAGAGAGAGAGCGGACTTCATCTCCACAAAACAAGTCCCTAAGATTGATCATCTAATCATCATCCACCGCTTTTACCGCCTACCCGTGCTAACACACAACCAACAGCCCACATATCAATAGCAGGACCATACGATTTACATCCCAGAAGGAGTTCAGGAGCTCGATACCATAGAGTAACGACAACACGCTCCAGTTCACTGAATGCAATAATCGGTTCTTGAAAACTCCGTGCCAGACCAAAATCCGTCACTTTGATCAAACCTGAACGAACAGAATTATCAAAGATGAGTATGTTTGTCGGCTTGATATCGCGATGCATTATCCAATTGGAATGGAGATATGAAACCGCATTCAAGAGTTGCCACATGATATTTCGAATGATAGGGACTGGAATAGACTGCCGTGCACTTTGAAAGGATTCCACAAGATCATGCAAGTCGTAATCAGCTACAGATGAATCCAATACTCGATATCAACCATATTCATAGACAATTCCAAGCTCACGCTTTGGATAATTATAGAATACTTCCAGTTCCTTAACGATGTGATCATTCTTGAGTTCCTTAATGATTTTGATTTCTCGAAGCTGGCTAATTGTTGTAAGACAATCAGTCTTCCCTTCTTTTTGTGGAAGGATGATTTTCACAGCCACAAACGGTCCATCAGTTCCTTTCCTCTTTGCCATATAAACAACTCCATATGTACCACTTCCCAGCTATCCATCATATTCTCTTCCAACATGTACTCTTCCGATAATGTCATATTGGTCTCGAACAAGTGGCTGCTTCGACACATCAATATTCATTAACAAACAAAAGAAATGAATAATAATGAACACTATGATTGCATAATCGTTTCTGCTAGCACCGAATTATTCAAAACACAGTTACAAGCTCTACATACAGTAGTTGAACGTGGATTCTTAAAGCCACCTTAATATGAAACCATTTCCCTTCCATTACATTGAGAACACTGAATTTCATCTTCACGACCTAGCAATTGACTATCACTATCAGATTCATATTCCCTTCGATGAATAGTGGAAATGTTCCTTCGTTTTAATAACCCTATTTTCTCAATATCATCCAGATCGTATCTAATAACTATTCAAACAAACCGAAATCTACATTGTCTGGTTTTTCTTTTGGAATCTAGAATTCAGGTTTAAAAGGAGATCATACTTGATAAGTGAGAGAAGCAAAATTAAAATAACTAATATTAGAAGAATGATAATACCCCAGATGATCATAGTCCCAAGTGAGATAGAATATAGAGGTTTCTGAAGTGTGATGATTTCAGATGCAATGATTGCTATTGATCAGAGATTCTCCTTCCATACCTTTTGGTCCATCATAGATTGTACATTTCGTGAAGTACTTCTTTGTGAGATCCAAATGATCAAATTTAATGGTACTTTGGGTCTGAACCGAAGACTGAAGAGATGCGATTTCATTTGCTACAATAAAGGACAACAACCATTTGTACACTCAGAATTAAAGAGAGAGCACGAAGCAATCAAATGAATATTAGACTCAACTTTATAGGAGATCGATGATGTGAGGTATTTGATTCCTGTTATGCTTATAGTTGCTGGTAATGAAAAACATCCTCATTCCCTCACCTGCAAGAGTATGAATGGTATGTTCAGGTTGCGACACCTCCGAAACAGAGGCCGACAGTATCGGTAAACCGTAACAGTGAATGGAATACGAAGAGTCCGGTTGGAGATGAGAAAGAATAATAGTCATGGTTTCTACATAAGCACACGAGAACAAACGATACTTTCCTTCTCTGATACAGTTTCACCTAGAAATTGATCTTGCAACTGTTCTGGATCCACAGATGTCCCTTCTGGAACTGCTTGACACCAAACACGTTCAATCGACTCGACGGAAACAATAAGAGTGACACTCACCCCATTCACATCATGAATGTTAGAAGCCAAACCAATCAAGTGTCTCTTGTTTTCATTTTCTGTTTCTGGGTCCTTCTCATACTCTTGATTATCACTGTTGTCTAGCTCTGGAAAGAAATCGTTTTCTGAAGTTGTTTTCTTCTCGTCATTTAGTTTCTGTGCTAATAGCTCATAAAAGTCGTCATCAGCATCTACAACAAATCACAAATAATATAGTAAACATACCTTTTTTGGAAGATGTCTTGGCTTTTACCGAACTCGTATTTGTAGACTAGATATTACCAAATATAAGTGAATATAACTAGGGATTCAGTCGACTTGGAAGATACTCCGAATAGTACAAGAACTAATGGATTATCAGCAAGCAGATGAAATATACGAAATGTGAAAAGAAGCAGATACGATTTGTTCATGCCTTAAATAAGGGTTCGTTCTCGCTTTTGAGATAAACCTTAATGAGATGGGAGGAATGTGGAATTACCGAAAAGGACGTGATTTTGTGACAACTGTATGTAAGGTTTACGCTACTAATACTTCATTCTCAAATGATTGATTCAGCAACCTTGCTGGATTAGATCGATACTCCAACAAACACACACACATTCATTCACGTTTCAACAAAGGATTTCCTATACACTCATCGCCCACAGTTACCTGCAATCCCTGCATGTTAATCTGGGCTCTCATAAACTGCATTTCGTCCACACCACTCAGAGAGCTCAATCTATGCTTCACCTCTTCGATCTGATCCGCCTCCTTCGTCAGACACAAGAAGAAACCACCTCCACCAGCTCCCGCAAGTGAGCTTCCCAGAATCAAATCACTCAACGCCTCACGCATGTCCACAACGAACTTGGGCTCTGACTGCGGTGCCATTGTCTTCTTACTGGCCCAGTAGCAGTTCAAGCACTCGCCAACAGCAGCCAGGTCACCACGAAGCAGAGCCTCACGACATACAACAGAATTATCCCGCAGATCCCGCACAGCCTGCAGGATTGATGGCTCGCGAGCATACCAGTGACGAATCACGTCCTGAAGGAGGGAACGAGCCAATCGCTGGCGACCTGTATAGATAGCAATCAGACGATGATTGATTGCATCTAGGAACTCCTCAGAGACAGGCACCTGCTCAGTAATCACACGGACAGGGAACTGATCCGGAGACACAGAGTACTTGAATCCAGGCAGAATTCCTCCTACCTGATCCTGCCAACCTCCACCTGTAGTCAGCAGTTGCTCTAGAATCAGCACTGAATGTACAATCGAGTCTGCATCATACTCATAACCCACAGCCGTGCAAATAGCCTACAACTGAGATACATCTTTCACATTCTACCGCAAGCAGGGCTCCCGACAGTACAGAAGAAGTACCCAAACCGGAACCCTGTGGAAGTGAAGACTTCATGCGAACCTCGATACCACCGCCCACGTTGAAATTGAGCTGTTGGTCCAGTTCCTGTGAAGAGTCCGGGTTGATGAGACCTATTACTCAAATACACAGTGTATCACTACCCAGAGCAATCACCGCACACTTGAAGAGAGCACCTGGAGCCAGTGGCTGGTGATAGTCACTAATGTCTTCGAGTGTCTTCCATACCACAGGTGACGAAGCCATATCTTCAGGAGGCTGCAGCACCAGTACAGGGTCCTTCAGACGACGAGCTGAGGCCACGACAGGCATTTGGCCTAACTATCAATAAGAAAGAAGAGGTTTACCCTCAAGGTTGATGGCAACATTCACACACACACCTCCATCCTTCAACTCGTAAGTGATTGGAGGAGTATCAGTCCAGCCTCCAGCAAGGTCCGCACGGATTGGACAACTGGCCTTCACCCACACACCTACTGGCGGAGCTACAGTACGTCGGAAACGACGAGCACACTTGTAAATAACCTCACTCACAAGCACACGAGCAGCAGCCTCATAGTGTCTGGCAGCACGTACCATACGTTCAGGGGAATTGAGCCAGGAAGATCGCAGTGTCGCCATCATGCGTACAGCCTCCTTGATGTGACCCAGTCGCATCTCTAGCATCGACTCATCCCAATCAGGGTTATGTGCAGGTCCACTCCGCAGTCCTCCCTTGTTATCAGCCATCTCGGCAAGGAAGTCAGCTATTGTAGAGAGAATTCGAGGCACAATCTGCAGAGGTACTTCCATAGCCAACTCATCCAGAGCCTATGATGATACCCAGTCCTCATTTGTACAGTAAGTGCACGGGTATTCATGTCTCCATATGAGACAATCTTTCGAATGATTGGAAGAACACATTCATCTCGTCCTTCACGCAACACCTAGGTTTCAGTATTCTTCCATATACCCTACCTCGCACATCTTTGCTATACCAATCTCCATGTTGATCTGTTTGCGCCACAGGAAACTGGTACTGGGATCACAGCGCAGAAGAATATCACTCAGACTGAGACGATCACATGTGCGCCAATGCTTCACACTCTCCATACTCACATGCGTCAAATCCTGCATCCACAGAGCGATATCAGGATCATCTGAGGCATGAAGAACAGGGAAAAGCTTAGCATTCCACAACGTACGCTCACCATCTGTATCAGGCCAGATCTATTCTCAGAATATCCATGAATTGGGTACCTTTCTAGGGACAACACCAGCCACTTCAAAGAATCGATCCCAACTCTGTCCACAAATGGTTGCTTTTTCTGTTCCATATTGAGCCTAGATTTAATCCTTATTGTAATTAGGACTTTGATCTGATCACGCACACCATAACAAATCAAAATCAGATCATCTTCGTTCACCGCAATCTCCTGAACAGCCACCTCATTCTTAACTTCCAAGTCTGTAAACGAATGAATCTGAGATACAAAACTGGTGTGTCCAATCCTCCACGCTCCTTCCAGACGCGAATGTTCGATCACTGACTGTTCGCCTGCCTCACCCTCGCCGCTGATCAATGAGTTCATTACTACACTCTGAGCCACAGAGGCTTCATTGCGAATGAATCTGTGTCTCAGTATCCATCATCTCACCTACGATTGAACATGCTTGTTCAGCTGGAGACGCTGGGCCCATTTGCTTTCTCGTGTCAGGAATTCAATATTCTCCAACTAACACTCAGGTCTTCTCCTATTGCCTACAGTTGTTCCCACATGTACAAAATCACTATCATCAGGAACACATACATTGAATGGGATCTTACGCAGATGGCGCCAGAAGATGGCACGTGCATCCTTCACTACCTGAAGCCTAGACGTCAATACCTTGATCTGTGATTACTGTTTGGCTGATGTAGGAAGGTTCATGTACTCCTCCTCTGTCAATGGAGAGTTACCCAAAGCCTCCATAATATCGGAGTACAGCTCAATACGCAATGGAGTAGCACCATTGTCCACACCCATGTACGTGCAGGCGTCCAGTGGAGGATACAAATGAATATTCGTAAGGGTTTGTGTTGTCTGAGAATCGAAAAAGACCACACCTGAGTCAAGATTCACACGCTCTTCTTCAATTCTATACTGATACATATTCCTCTATGCTTACCCATTCACAAGTACCTTATGAACAGCACCCTTCGCACGTAGCTCCTCCACTGAAGCCTTCTGGCAGAACTCCTTCACCTTTCTAAACTCAACCTATACACAGAAATCCCATACCCGAACTCATCACTGATATATACACCATGGCGGGTACCATAGTCAATGGGCATAGGAATGCCTAAACCCGTTACACCTGGACGTGTCCAATCTGCCTTCTGAACCTTGCCGAAGTCAAGGAGCACGTCACTAGAACACACGATTAAACCAGGTGGCGAATCGCGGAAAGCATCTGCAAGATTCAATAACAAGAAATCGAAAGGAGTCATCACATCTTCACGCAAAGACGAATTCACTGCAGACCAAGCCTACAAAACAAGACACTTCTTAGTTCTTACCTTTCCACACAGACTCTGGAGAGGAGAACGACGACTATCGCCTCCAGAGTGAATAATCACAATTTTGGAATTGGCAAGAATATCTGGCGACACAGAAGCAAATCCGGCACGAGCCGAAAGGTGTTCACACGCAGCTACAATTGCATTAAATGTAGCACCACCACTAGTCTCCTCAACTATAATATGTACTTATACCTTCCCACACGAGCTGAACTAGGATCTGGAACGGCAAGAACAAATGTATTCTTCGGAATAAAGCCACTCTTTTGACGGTGTTCCAATTCCGCTTGATACGCAGAAGCCTTCGTATAACTCCCTATCTCTAGTACTCACTTGCTTTGCTCCAGCAGCAGTAACAACAATTGCAGTAAACTGATCCATTATTCCTTTTTGATGTTCATTTCCCTTCTTTAATGAGCCGCGGGGAATCACATATAACTCAATAACGATGATTATTCCTTTATTTCTTTTGAGAGCATAAGAAGATAGTTTGGTGTTTTACTAAAAAGGATCCGTCTCCAATTCATCTTATCGGCAATGATCATGAATTGCTCTCATATTTCTATCTCTTTTTCTCATAATTGATATGTCACCGAATGTAGAATGGAACTGACTTTCAGTTCCAGTAAATGTTGTGGACTTCGTTCAAGGGCTGTTTTCACAGGTGATAAATAGCAGATATTGCTCATTCATGCCAACATAATGGAATTATGCTGCTCTCTAGACTTATAATGATCGTACATCTGGGGAATATCTATCTCAACGCTCCTAGTGTTGATAACGCTCCATCATTATTCAGTTTCCACCGGATATACCGATTCTTCGTTTAGGAGATTGTTATTGTTGTCTTATGTATTTGGACAATGAGTATGATTTTTGGTCATCATTCTGATGAAAACAGTAGAGATTCTCATTTGGGATTTCGAAGTCCATAATGAGTGATATCAAGCTTTCGTGAAGATATTTTCGGATAGATCAAAACAAAAGATAGTTCCTTTTATATGCTTTTGATTGTTTTTTGAATGTGTTCTTCATCTGATTGATGGATCCGCTGCTCTGTTTTCATCTCAGTTAATGTGATTTTGAATTATAAGTAACTCTCCATGATCCTATCTCACTTCACGCTCAGTTTTCTAGAAGGATCCGTTTAACATGGATTTGAGATGAAACGCCCAACTGGATTCGCCCGAAGAAATCATTTTTTCTTTATTGTAAATTCCTAAGAATGCAAATCTTTGTAAAGACCCTTACTGGAAAGACTATCACTCTGGATGTGGAGTCATCGGACACCATCGAGAATGTGAAAGCAAAGATTCAGGATAAAGAAGGAATTCCCCCAGATCAGCAGCGTTTGATCTTCGCTGGAAAGCAGCTCGAAGATGGTCGTACCCTCTCCGACTACAACATTCAGAAGGAATCCACTCTCCATCTTGTCCTTCGTCTTCGTGGAGGATTCTAAGGATCTTCGCTATATGTATATTCTTTTGTTACGTACTATGGAGTGTTTGTTTCAGACAGTTAGACAAAGTGAATTCGAACCATAGCTATTTATAGAGGATCCTAACAATACATGGTTTGACATGAGGCGAATCTTGTTTCTTGGCTGCTTCTACCAATTTAAAAAATGGATTCCTATATAATGCAAAGACGAAACACATATCATAGGAATCCTCTCATGGAAACTATAACGGACTCAAAAATCCTATGTATCGAAAGAGATTTAAAAAGTCGGGTGAACCAGAGATTTCATATAGATCCAGCTGCGTAGGATGGAATTGTGAAAGTATCTAAAGTCCAGGAATGAAGAGATTCGATTGCTTGTTTCCAATATTCTAGATATTGTTTCGGATAAACTAATAGAAGATGATGCAAACAAAGAGTCAGATGGAGCCAAGACACTAATTGAACCAGAAGAGATCCAAAATCTCTTTTCCTGTGTTTCTTCATTGCCTGGGATGAGTGATGTGTTCGATAGTTTGAGATGGTTTGAAACGTAGGATAAAACAACGAGAAATGACGCGTGAAAGGAGATATCTCATGCAATTCCAACCTAATTCCAAAAGACAAAAACTACATCCTTATCTCTATTCCAATGCTTGTTGCAACAAAAGAACTCATAGCTCGGCATCCATTCCAACAGTGTGTTTTGTCTGGTGACAAACAGAAGGCTTCTCTCCTTGAATACTGGCACAAATGACATTAACAACATTGCGAGTGTCTAGACGCACATCACCGTCCGTCTTGAATCCTGGCACCCACCGCAAAATAGGAGTCTGCTTTCCAGCTTCCAAAAGCAATTCATTGGCCTCTGAGCCTTTGAAACATGTGACTGCATCTCTTGAATTCAGACCAAACTTAGCATAGCATGCATGAATTGAAGTCTCCGAATACAAACGATTCTCATACATACATTCCATCACACGAACAGCATCATAAAAGGACGTAGAGTGATGGTAAATGCACCCCAATGCGCGGTTTCCAACACAGCCGGGCTCTCCAAACTGACACGAAAAACGAGGTTCCGACGCGTCTATAATATGTGCCTTACCGAAAATGTGAAGATCCAAGTCAACATAATCCAGCAACTCTGGATGGAGTGCAATGAACTTCAACTCATTTGCTACGAAGCGGTGGCAATCCCCACAAATTGATTCGATGTATACATCCATGTGAAGCTTTTCTCCCTGAACGTCAACACATCTCCCATTTCATACACTTCCAAAGCACAATGTCAGTGCTATCAACAGAACTATTCCTCTTTTCATCATTCTCCAAATCGAAGAAGACAGATTTGATTCTGCATTCCACAAAATGGAGAATGCGGAACCATTGATCGTTTTTACAGGAGGTTAGAATTATGAATAGAAAGAAGATTATTGTCATAAAGGTTATCGATGGTTTCTCGTTAACATTGCAATCTGAACTCATCCATAGCTTATTCTTCTTGGGTTTGCAACACTTATATGTTCGGGTTTGGAGATTGTTAGCTTCAAAGTGTATTTGGATATTACTGAATCCAAGTACATTCAAAGGAATCTACATTATTCCGTAGTGGTGCTGCCTTTATTTGCTTTTTGTATTTCCTCCTTCACGTAGTCATAAGCAAAATCTCTCTTGAATATCAAAAGAAACAGGTTCATTTTTGCACAGAAGTTTACAAATAGAGTCATCATTCGTTAGAATACTCTGAGTATCAAGTTCCTGATTATCGCTCATTTATTATCGCAATTACTAGCTCTGTATATTATATCTTAATCTGTTTTATGACACCTCATTTACAATCCACCCATCTCGTAGTTCTTATGCAATCATCCTGTGTATTTAATGGAGGATTTTTATATTTCCTTCACTTAACTGGATGGAATTGGTCTCGAACATGTCAATTCGTTCTCGGATTCACCTCACTCATCCTTATCATGTATCTTGTTTCTTTCTATTTCTATTCAGATTATCTCTCATTATCAACCGTCGTACGTGTTGTCCAACTATTATCATTGCAACCATCCTCTTCATTCTTGCAGTTGTACTGAACTCCTATGCTACTGCCTTCACTGCTCAGACTCTGTTACGATTTGTTTGAAATGATTCAATAAATCATTTCTAGCCCTCCATGCAGAATGAATTTGAGTTCTACGTGTATCGTTATGAGTGCTATTTCTCGCTCCTAATCGTCTTTGTCATGTTTGCTTTGCGTGACCCTAGTTGTATCCAGTTTGCTGATCTCTTCACATTTCTACTCTCAATTTGGAATGGACTTCTGACCACATTCGGTCATGGTGTAGGCTTCTATGTAGTTTCAGATAGTAGACTTGGATCTGGCTTCTAGTGTACATTCTATCAGGACTTCTGTATGATCAATTCTATTCCAGATTGGTTCAATACAGTAATGCTGTTTTCACGTAGGTATGAGAGGATCAGTGTATCCTAGTTCAATCGTTCAAGTCTTGGCATTTATCATTACTCTCTTGGTTATGTGGTTCTATGAGAATTCTCATGTATGGTATGATAAGTTGTTATAAGTGCAGAGTACTCCATCTCATGATATACTTACAATCATATCGTTCATTCTTTTTAGTTTCTTGCTCTTTTGGGATGGAATTAATCTTGTATGGAGTTGAGTGGATTCTTCTTATTGTAGCCAGTTTTCCGTACACATCAAGGTTCATTCTTTGTCAATAAACGATCTGAAGACAGTTGTGTATAGTTTATATCTGTTTGATTTCAGTCTATTTGTTAGAACAATCCTCGTTATAATGGTCCAGTGAGTACACTAATTCAACAAACACTTGATGGTTGATACATAAGGATCGATTCATCTTCTCCATTACGTTCCAGATAATCCTTGCTGATAAGGGACTCAACGCGTTCCTTCACAAATGCCTCCTATCCATCAACACATCACTACTACAGTACTTCAGGAAGGAAATCGAGCACTGTTGATAGCTGAGCAACCAGATCAGAATAACGTACGATTCTGTGTTTCTTCATGATCCGTACAATGGCTGCATCCACCTTTGTACGATGAGTAACAGTCATATCTTGAATCGGTGCAGCAATGGGAGCATGAATTGTCAGTAAGGTTGGTGGAACCAGATTCACACTTGGTCCTGTTAGTGAAGGAGCATCATTCAGATGGAAGAAGGCTGATTGATCCTCAATAGATCCTGACTGAATCACTAACAGACACCCTGCATGATCACTACACAATTGTGTCAAAGCTGTTGACAAATGGGATATAGGGAGTTTCGTTTGATCTGCTAACTGAGAGAATGAGAGATCCGAAACCATATCAAATGCATTAAGGATCATCATTTGATCGAAATTCACTCGTAAATCCACCGTTCCTCCTGGTACTATCATGCTCACAGTGAACTGTGACTCCTCAAACATCCATTGAAGGATACGACTCGTGTATCGCTTGTAATAAGCTTCCTCGAAATTCGACTTCATTACAGCAATTGTGGGGGGAAGTTGAATATCCAAATACAACGGCTTTATAGACGAATCTACACATGAATATGATTAGAATCAAAGACCTTTCGACAGAACATGGAACGTAGAATTTGAAAATTCTTCCGAAAAATGGAAGTTCTAAAAATAACCTGATTTCTGGATTTCTACTTGTTTCAAATAATCATTAAACTCTCGTGATGTGATAGCATCCTTAGCCAGTGAATCCAGACGGGTGACAAACACATTTCCACATAACACCTTCAGCTGATCTATCAGAGCTGTTTCTGCAGGACATAATTGGTCATTAACTATTCATAACATGAAATCCCCGTGGGTACATTCCAAGATGTGTTGATAGAAACAGCGTCGCAACAGACCCTCAAAGGCTTCCTTTTGGGTCATGAGTCCAATAATAAGCATGCAGTCATTTACCCAAGTTTCTGTTAATGTTGCCCCTTGGTTGCGGACACTGGAATCAATATAAGCCACCAAATGCTCACACAATCTACATAGTTACAACACCTCATTTGTACGCCTCGAGATTACTGTTTACAAGCTCTAACAAAGCTCCTCGCACACCCAATGAAAATTGAGAATTCCCGTGGAAACACACCTCATTATAGGAACTCAGATTCTTCTAGAAATCAGCAATGAATTGAACCAATGACAATAATTTGAATGAATTGAGGAATTCCAGCATCTGTACAGATAATGGTATTCAGACTACGAATGTACTTACAGATCCCATCTTTCAGTGCTCCCAGAGATCCTATTACCTCGAAATAGTCATATAATACTGTTAGATCCTCCATATTACGGTTTTGCAACAATTCCTCCAGACCCTTCTGTAGGATCTCAGATACATACAATGAGAGGTAGGCTTTAAGTGTCTGAGGTCGAATCAAGACTTCAGTCCGGTAGCGCAGTAGTTGTGAACAGACTCGAAATTCCTATTCATTGCTTGCTTCTACCAGAACGTACTGTAGATAGAACATACTGAATGTGATGAATATACTCCGTGATCGTGGAGTGTAGCAATGATCGATACGAATAATCACGGTAAAACAGTTCTACAGGTAATGACGGGAATCTTCTCTACGCAGAGAGGCCAAGTACTGCGACTCGAAATCGCCGTAAATTGTAAGAGTATCCAGCATTTCCACTACCGTGCGGATTTCGGAGTGTTCTAGTGTTCCATCTGTTTCAACTTCCATTTCACTGTTTTCGGCAATCTTTGATAAATAGACAATACGGATAGAAGATATAGAAGCAATTAGCGAAGCAAACAGCTGAAGTCAACTCTCCCTCCAATTCCTACTGTAGAAATGAAATTTGTTTCTTCTTCCTGTTGTCGCAGAATCTGCAGAATTAGTGAGATACAGTACTTCTTTATGTTATGCCTTTCCGTGAGAAATTGACCCATTACTCACATTGGATTACTCTGACTCAAGTGATTCAATAAACTTGAAACTGTTAGGATGTTATGGTAGATCTCTGTCCAAAACTTATAGACAAGCGTTAGAACCGCCGTCTTATCAGAAGAAAAGGAATTTAGTAACGAATTGCATTTCTCAGAAAGGATAGATTGCAAGCATGCCGTAACATCCTCGAACAATTCAGCTTGACGACCGTAATCACAAAGAAGCTTTTCTCTCTTTCCATTATACATTTCCAACTTAAATACCATATATACCCATTGAAATCCATATTCACTTTGCTTTCCTTCAAATACGGCGTGAATTGTCTTGATAATGGCTTCGCGACTTTCATCAATGAATGACTGTTCGATGAGTGGAACAGCTACGAGAAAACCCATCCCTCTTAGTATTACCTCCTCTTGTAATTATGAATAACTTCTCTTCCATTCTCGGATATAAATACAAAAACAATGATGAAAAATTGAATTTGAAGTAAACTTGGAAGGAATAGTAACAAACAGAAAACTCTAAAACAGGAGTCTTTTCATCTTCCGACACAGTCTCATTCGCTGCAGGTAATACTACATTATGAACAGAAGGCAACGTTGCAATCGATTTGTTCTCACGATCTGGAGAATAATCATGTGCCACTTTGATCTCCTCTTTCGTGTCATCCCAGTGAAAATCAAGATGGAGTATCCCAGAGACATCAGCAGTACATATACAGGAATACCTACACTCCTTTTCCAAGGAGTGATATTCATCTCGCTGCAACTCCAGAATACGAATACAACGACACTTACTCTTGTAACTTTCGCATCCCTCGTACAGTCGAATTATCAATGGTCTGTTGGCTAATGTCTTCCAGTGGAGAGGTACTGAACTGAAAGGAAGAACTGCCGATGCTTGGATGATCGGTCGTAAGTCGGTTGCATTAGGGTAAATAGGCTGCTTTGCGATATAAACATTGTATGAGCGCTTCTCACTCACCGTATATTCCTCAAGATTCGTAATCTGAGAGGTTCTGGGTAATGGAAATGGGATCTGACTCTCTCTCAATTGACTTGGATCCAATTGAGAGCCATCAAATCCTATAATGGAATTTGGACGCAAGTCATTTGCATCGACTCCATCTGGGACTAAAGGTTGCACGGAAGTAAACGACAGTACAGGACGAGGTAATGAAGATTGACACAGTAATGCTGATGGTCCAGTGGGAGGCTGAGTAGGAGGTTGAGTGGAAGGCTGAGTAGGAGGCTGGGTGGGAGGTATTTGACATGCATCACCATCATAATGACGCTTCTGAACATAGTCCATCTGACTAAAGATTGCAGCACCCATCGCCACCGAGTTTGAAGGGAGATTTGTGACGAAAGAGTCTGAGAAGTACCCGGCAATGGATTTCCACAATTTGTCGATTCGCAGACCATCACCACAAAGGATCAAATACTCTGGTTTTGCATCCTGAGCTGCAGACTGTTCAATTGTCTTCGCAACTACTTCCCAACATCGCTTGAAGAGTGTATGACAATCATTAGCAAGATTCTCCTTTGTGACCTGGATATGCAACACATCACCAGATCGACTATCCACATCGAGAGAGGCCGTATCTTGGGAAGAGAGACTGATCTTGGTCTCTTCCACAATACTGTGGATTCTACTACGTTGAGAAGGGGTTAACTTGGTAATATCCATACCAAGACTCTGTAGTTGGCTCATCACATCCTTAAGTAATGCTTTTGTGAAATCAATACCACCAATTTCCAATCCATTAGTAGCTATCACTTCAAAACCACCAGCCTTCGAAATACGAAGTGTGGTTACATCGAATGTACCACCTCCACCATCTACAACCATAACATACCGGACTTTCTTTGAAGGACTGTATCCCGCATTTAGACAAGAAGCTACAGTCTCAGTGACAATCTCAATGTGTGGAACAGATAAGCGATGAGCACAACGAATGAATTCTGTTTTCTGATTTTCATTCCATACAGGTGGAATTGTGAGTACCAGCCCATCAAATGTGCAATTGCAACTCTGTTCCGCTTCTTTAAGAACATAACGTAATACATCGGAAATAATGTCATATAGGAAATATGTTTTTGTACTTCCTTTAACAGAGCATTCCAAGGCAAGACTTCCATCCACTTCAACAATAGAAAATTCTTGGTTTTCGCAGTACTCTACAAGAAGTGGATCATTTATCGTTCTTCCTATCAATCTCTTGATGTTGGTTACCAACCGACTCGGGTCCTTCTCTCCCATTTTCCTTGCCTGTCTTCCAACATAGATTTGATCACCTAAGAACACATCCGATGGATTAAGATCATTCTGCTCAATCTGGATGGTTGTGAATTGCCCTCGTATCTTTCCTGCTGCACAAAGTTTCGTGGTGCCAAAATCCACCGCAAGATAGTTCACCATTTGTTAACTGAACTTCCTCAGGTAGAATAATTTTTATTAATTTATCTAACAAAGATACAACTTCAGTAGAACTATATAACATGGAGTAATTAAACCACTTAATCTGGAGGGAATACGAGTAATCCTTGCCTTCCCCACCACACTTTCAATGGCCTCATTCTTCGCTTTTGTTTCAAATTGTGAAAGAGATGAAGCAAATGGTGGTATCTTCTGAACAGATCCCTGGTACACGACAATAAGAATACTCTGAGATACAGACGTCAGCGACTCTTGTTGATAACGAAGGGCAACTGAAATAGAGTCCGTAAGAAACCAATCTGTTTGAGGAAGATGCTGGTGACCTTGTGTCAGAATGGAATACACAAGTGAGCAATCACCAATTACAAATAGAAACGGATTTGAAGTATCTTTTAACGAAGGATTCAGCTAGTGATGATGCCTGGAGAAAACATCTACGCGATATACATTGTATACGGACGGTATGAATTCGCTCTGAGAGAAACAATAATGGAGAACAAGCTGTGCCGTCTTACTACTCTTCTTTACTTGCTTGCACCATCGATTCTGTTTATTATCCAATTCTCACATTCATACATTTCGATGTTTCCTCTGAATAATGGAGTACAAATCTCCTTCCTCTTGTTTCGGTTCAATTCCGTGTGTACAACTATTCAAAGTCGATGTATATAATATGGGATGATAGGGTCGTTTGAGATAATCTAATACGACTTTACGAGAGTCCAGTACAAATTGATTGATAATGCGAATCGGAAGCTTTGTTGCAGGGGGATTTTCCTGCTCTTCATAGAGATATTCATCAATATAAGCAAGCTCAGAATCCGAGTTTGTTACATCTACTTTCTGAAGAATGACATGATTCTTCTTATATCCATTTCGGAGAATATCTCTACAGGGAAACTGATCGAATAACGCTACATGTCTTCTTGCGACAAGAGTTTCATTGATTCTTCATCCATTTTTAGAACTTCTTCAAAGGAAACTTCGTCTTCATCGTTTTCACTTACTGGATCCGAGAATGGAGGGAGCATCTCCGAAATCAGTGTACGTCGACTCTGATCTGTTTTCCGTGGCGAAATTCCATTCTTCCTTTCATCCCATACAGATTCTGTCAGCAAAGATGCTTCTTCGGCAATCGGCGTATGTACTGTTTGCGTTTCCAGCGACTCGTGCATCGTGGACAATTGCAAACAAACAAAAAAGGAATGGGAATTCGCTTTCTCGGATTCAACAACAATGTGTTTAAACTCTTCAATCTTCGATAGTAACACTGCTGGTTCTGTATCCTTCAGAATTTTCCAAGATGGCAAATCGGTTTGAAATGTCGTTCCTTCGATCTAGTCTTGGTTTCCTCCCAACAGTCTTACTGTATACGAAAGAGCATGCAAATGAATGGATGTGAGATGTAACTGTGTTTCTTTGAATAAATCGTTGAATCTCTCCTCTTCCGGCATGGAACACCAACGACAATACTTCTTTACGATCTCCTCTACTCAATCATGTCTTCTCCTCATCCAAACCCTGAGATAAGGTATCTAGATCCTTTGGATCGATTGTAGGAGGAGTCCATGGAGTTATCGTATGTCTAGTCATTGTGCTTCGTTCACACTTACTTAGGGACATACACATGTGGATTGTAATTCATATCGTTATCAATGGGATGACCTAAATATGCACAGTGAAGACGAATCTGATGTGTCCGTCCTGTGATTGGAAGACACACCAGAAGAGTATGATTGAGTTGGGGACTGTAAAGGAGTGGACAGAAGTAAGTGTAAGCTGACTATCCCTCAATCGTATCCCAAGTGTCTACCTTCCCCTGTTCAGCATCACATCGCATAATCCCATCTCGTTGACTTACTACAGCTATACCCACACTTACACCCACTCCTGCTTCACCAACACGATCAACACTTTTCTGGTTCCATTCTTCCTGCCATTTCCATTGACCCTCCACTTCAGCAAGATATACTTTGTGAACACCTCCCTGACGAAGAGATTCCGATAGACGAGCTGCTGTCTCCTTTTGCTTCGCTAGCAGTACAATCCCACTAGTTACACGATCAAGACGATGAATCAGATAGATGTTCTGGAAACCACCTTCGACTTTCAGGATCATCTCCAACGAGTTGTAGCGATAGGCACCGCATGTATGAACAGGAATCGAGGAGGGTTTGTTCACTGCAATGAGTTCATCTGTTTCACCAACAATATGTACTGGATCATATGGAACAGGTGGTTCATGTCGATGAACAGTATGACAAATAACATCTCCATTCTTCAGTAAGTAATCTGTGGAGACTTTCTTATTATTGACAACAATTCGACCAGTAACAATAGCATCTCGATAATAATCTGCAGAATAGGCACCAAACTCGGTCGAAAAGACATCCAAAATAGTTCGGCCGAACCATCTCTAGGAGTCATAGATCGGTTTCTTCCAAACCTGTTTGCAATTAGTCTCATGTCTATAGATGTAGGGCTTAACATATCGCATTCCATTCTTAATGATATATTCAGTCTCATCACATAAGTGTTTATACTCCTTTCGCTGTTTCATACGATCATCATTCTTTTTGTTCCGTTCTCGTTTCTTTCTACCCTGTCATCATTCACATCACTAACAAGATACGATTCTTTGGATTGAGGTGAACTCAAAGAACACGTCGTCTCGTCCTTGAATAACGACATGAGTCACTCTAACTCGTCAAAAATGCAACTCAAACAATAATAACAAAAATGGTAATTCACCAAATAGCCTTTTATGTTAAGAAAGAATCACACATAAATGGTAGCAAAGGGAGTAAAATCAAAGAAACCGATAAAAGAACGAGGTAAGAGTGTCGATGAAGTGAGTGATCAGTGGCAGATCGGGTGATTCGTGCTATTTTGTTTTTGAAGGAACTGGCAAGGAACCCTTCCCAGCCAATAGATAATCTAAGTAGGAGTTACTTCTATACAAACAACGATAGACAAGAATGAAAAGGCCACAGTGCTGGAAATACGGAAATCCCTATTCATCAAACCTGATAAGAGAATGACAAGTCGTCAGCGGTTGTGATTCGACAACAGAGTGATGTGTAGAATGGAGATTTCTCCCCCAGAAAGTGGATACAAGTGTGAAAAATGCGGGTGCAAAAATGGTAGTCAGTCTGTTTGCATGAGCATGTAGATATCGCCATTTGTCCTTGGCATCGTCAGAAGATGCGTGGTGGTGGTGTCGACATTCACTCATATCCTCGTCGGATGTGTAAGAGTGGAGTGAAAGATCGATTGTAGCATTACTTCAAATCGAGTTAGAACGTCGATTACTAGTTGTTACAGAGTACTATTTGGATAGACATGATCCCAATACATATGTTCCTGAGGTTTGATATTGTGAGTGTTCTTTAGTGGTAGACCCGACCTATCAAGAAGAATCGATTACTGAATGGTCAGGAGAACCAGGATGTAGTTGTTTTAAGTCATCGTGGTATGTGTACATAAGATGTAGATAAGTGGAATCCATACGAAATTGCAGTTTTTGAAGCTGCAATGAGTGTTTTCGGGAAACAATTCCACAAGATCTCTGAATTGGTAAGTGGTGGAAAATGGGCTAGATGATAGATCCAAACAAAAACTACACAAGATGTCATCGCTTTCTACTCTATATGGCACTTTAGTTCTCACTACTGCTTATGGAAAAATCAGCACCAGATATCCTCATATTGCTGTTTGTTCGTGTTACAACTCAAATTAGTTATCGGTAGATTATTTTCGCATTCAACAGAAAGTGCTTTTGACCTTTCATTCTATTGTTTTCTATTTTTCTATTTGATGTCGGGTTTTTCTAAACTTGTTTCCACGAAGTATGGATGTTTTTGTTTGTACGTGTCTTTTCATAAGGAATAACTAGAAAGGGCGGCTTTGATCGTGTTCTCCATTGGAAACATAGTTTATAATTCCTTATTCATCCATGCAACAATTCGACATCCCTTGCGTTATACCTATTGTGGAACCAACTATTTTGATAATATAGGTTACGAAGATGTATCAGATGACGTTTGTTACCCTATTATCGATGCTGTGTACACTTGGGTGAACGGTTCTGATCCCGAATGGTTTAAGGAAATGACGTACTACAAACAGAAGTGGGACGAATCACATAATACTTCGAGAAACACCATTGATGATCAAGCAACATCGATAAATCGATTTCGAGATAACGATGAGTTAAGGTTGTATTTTGGATGTTGCATTAGAAGTAGATATAGTCTTCGCTCGCTTGAGAAGAATGCTCCTTGGATTCGTCATATATACATTGTAACCAATGGTCAAATTCCTTCTTGGCTAAATACAGATAATCCCCGTGTATCTATCATCACTCACGAGGAGATCTTTTCAGAACCCGATGCTCTTCCTACATTTTCGTCTCCAGCAATTGAATTTAATCTGCATCACATTCCTGGTCTCTCTGAATACTTTCTGTACTTCAACGATGATGTGTTTCTGGGAGATGTTGTGTATCCTTATGATCTCATGGACTTACAACACGGCCAGTTCTTCTTTGCTTCGTGGTCGGTTCCTGAGTGTAATGAGCACTGTAGGGTTGATTGGAAGGAGTGAGAGACAGGCAGGTATTCCATGTTGGGAGATGGTCATTGTGACTCTTACTGCAATATTCAGCAGTGTGGATATGATATGGGAGACTGTGTGATGGCTGGAACTGGTTTAGATGCACGCTATTTGTTATGAATAGAAGGTCGTAAGCGGGAAAAGCGATCCACCATGAAGGATGAAGACTGTGCTCCGGGTTGTCAGACAGCTGCTTTAGGGAATGGAGTCGATGTGACCAGAATATATCATTTGTAGATATGCGATGAAATATGCAATTTGGAACAATGTGGGTTTGATGGTTTGGACTGTAGTGGAGAGACTAAGGTTGAGAAACTCGTCTATTCGTGCTTCTCTTCTTCCCTTGGTCATTTGATCCGTCCTAAGTATCAGTCGGATGCTCGATCGTATGTGAAGGAGGAGTTTGAGATAGAATCAGATCGTGTGTGCTTTGGGCGGTAGGCATTGGAACAGCTGTTCATTGTAGCCACATCCTCTCTCCCAATCAGTCGTATTTGCTATTGGAGATAGGTTCTGTGACCAATGGTTCCTTAGTCTACCAACAATTGTTTTCACCTGAAGCAGGTACGGATGGTTTGTGGGGGTCAGCAGCAGATGCACTAGTGAAATTGGGGTGGCAGAAAGAACGCAAAGCCATCTTGATGATCTTTAAACCTTCGATTCTCGGTATTCCTCAAAACCTCCACATTTCGGTAATAACACAGGTATGCTTACTGGAGAGAGTCAATGTGAGGACGCGAAGGGTGATCAATTCTTCTTCCTGATCGAGTTACTTCGATTGGATATGGATCCCACGTTGGCTCACTTTGTTATGAAAGGGGAGCAACTCGGCCATTCACTGACTCTGTCGTCTCAATTGAATACAGTGGGTTACATTCAAATGGCTCCAAGATCACATTCTGCTCTGTATTTGTATGTTCCAGATCCTCTGCCAAATCGTGTCATTGGAAACGTCTTACCACATGAATGCAGATCATTCACGGGAGGAAATGCAACGATTGGGTTATACATCTTCAATACAGAGGGTCCAACAGATGCTGCTGCCTTGTTTGCAACCACTCCCTCGGATTGGTTTTATTTCCACGGGGATTCGGTAACTCATCCGGACTGGTTCTATCAGGGTGAGTATGATGCTTCAGGTCTGGTTCTTCTCCAACCATCGTCCAGTGATTCACTTTCTGCATATCTGACCCTCCCGGATCTGCAGCGAAGTGTGAATTTCCGCTCGACATCTTTTATCTCCCTTCGATCATATCTGGAGACGACACCAGCCCTTCTGGGTCTGCGTGCGGCCATTCAACCGTTTGAACGATCACATTTAGGGCGACAGATGAGAGATTGTTCCCAGGCCTTCCGACTGCGATACGGATCAGAGGTTGAGGAGGGCCGAGTAAGCTTCTGGAGAGGGATCTATGAGTTGCATCCGATCACCGAGAAGCACGATCAGATCTGGTCTCTATTTGTGAAAAACCGGAAAGTGTCTCCATTTTTGTCATTCCAGGAACTCTTGGTTCTTCAGGACTGGTGGTCGACAGAGGATAAGGATTCGCTAGTGCTGGCCATCCCTCGAATTGAACTCGTGACTTGTACGTTGGATTTTCGTCGTCAGGACTTCTATGGTGACGAACACCTATGGTCTCGGTTTGTGAAGACGAGTCTGAAGACGCAGCATAGAGTAGTGTCGAGTCGAGTACTGGATCTCCTGAACTTCGACCAGAGTAGTCAAGTATTCAGGAATGGAGATGCGGGTGTTGTGGTCTGGTTTGATTCGGTGCAGCTCCAGAGTCAGATCCGAGAGCTGGACCGACATCAGCGGATCTCCAAATCCTGGGGAAAGAGTAGGCGACTGAGCGATAGCTATGCAGATTCCTTAGTGTTCACGAATCTCCAGCTACAGAAACGATTTGGTAGCGAAGAGCGACGTGTCCCAGCTCACATGCCTCATCTGTTACAGAAAGGAGTCTTGACAGAGATCGAGCGGAATATGAGCGAATTGGTTCGAAACACGGTTTATCATCGCTTCCGTTCGGCCAATGATTTGCAGTTCAGTTTTACTTATTTCCATTGGTTGCGGGGGATGGAGCGTCAGAAGCGCGATCGGTGGCTACGACATAGCTGGGAACTGTTCGATGCAGATGGTGATGGCTTCTTAAACGAGTATGAGTTCAAGTCTCTGGGGATGAGAATTTGCGAGGATAGTACATGTATCCGAGAGCTATTGAAATGTGTGACCTACAATCCTCGGGAGCTGACACGAGAACGAACAGACGTCCATGGAAACCTATGGCAGCATGTAGTCCAAATAGGACGAATTACCTTTGAAAGTGTGATCTCATGTGATAAAGCAAGGCTAGAATTAGAAAGAATGGGATTTGGAAATGATATGTTGATGAAGAATGATGAATGGATTGCCTTCCAGATGATTGGAGATGATTTGAATGATACGATTCGTCAGGTATGTGATGAGAATAGATCTTATTGGATAGCTAGATAGTGTACGAAGTCGGAAGTCGAAGTTTGTGTGTATCAACGACAACATTAAAAGAATCACAAAGAACTTGACAGATGCCATTCATCAGTTCTATCAATCCTTCTTTCCCCTTCCTTCTCAGTTTGAAAAATGTTGTGTTTGTTTCTACTAAGATAATGACCAAGACCATAATTTCTTGGTGACACAGAGCGTAGAATCAACAGAAAAGAGTTCTAAGGGCTTACGCAGAGAGTTCGTCAATGATGATTGGTGATGTCCTCTCTCACCATTCGTCCTCATTTTGGAGAAATGGATTGATAAAGACATTACACTATTGCTATAAGAACTAACATTATAAGAATCTTAGGATTGGCAATGTGATGACATCATTCATTTTTCATTTCTCACAGGCCGGAAGATACATATCACTGTTCAGTGAACCCGTTTCTGGATACACTTACTTCATTTGATGAAGCAAGATTATTCCTAGAACTTTCTTGGTCACATAGCATCAACGACGGACTGTCCCTAGTCATTTTTATCTTATAGAATAATAAGATAATGATGTTGTGAAGGTAAGATGATGTTCTGAGAGCGTATGAAGCCAATGATGAACGAGAACCGACATCGTTTGAAATGAAACAATGAAAACATTTATCGATCTGAGGCTTGTTTGGTTAAGTGACCTTCTTAAATACTGTATAGATGTAGTGTTCAGACTGTTTGTTCACATATCACAAGAATACATAAAGAGATTGGGACAATACCAACAAGAACTCCATCTCATTATCAGATTCCCTTCAAACACAATAGCATAGTACCAATAGACTAATATACATTAAATCTAGAGTAGCATACTTGACAGAACATCAGTACTTATATATGATAGAAAACACTGGATATGAATGAAACACTCGAAAGGATAGAGCATTGAAATCGGCTAATTCACTTATCAGTTTGATAACTGGAATCCACTTACGGCGAGTATACAGACAATAGCCTCATCCTCCCATTGCATTCTCATTTCACAAAGGATGACAATTCAAACAATAGTGTTACAATATTGAGCAGATCTCCTACAGAACCCATGCTCTTAGGAGTATGTACAGTTATGAGTGAGCAATCATTTCAAATCCATCACTAATAGTACCATAACCATAGTTTCTTGATTGCATAATAAGAAAATACAACAGTTACCTGATTGAAACAACCAGAAGCAAGTTGTCCAAAAGTAGATGTGCATATAGTTACAGTCATCCATAAGTTCCTGGGGAATGATAACATCAGTAATGAGTTCACTGATCCCCTTCTTTGACAATTACAACGTAATACCAATTACCAAATGAAATTCATATCTAGGAACAAAGCGCAAACCAACAAATTCAACGAATTGAAAGCTTTCACAAACGAGAGTGAAATTACGGACGTAAATTCATGCAATAGACGGAAGCCAACATCGGAAACTCATCCATCCAAAAGAATCGTTGTTAATGAATCCAAAGGAGAATTACATGCCGTGACACCATCGATAACGCATACAATTGCTAACAGTATTGTAGTGGATACAACTATATTGTAACATGAAGTTGCGATTGCAAGTATACAAACGCCTATTTAAGAGTATTCAACACTCTGGAGCTGTTGGACCGGAATTAATTTCCCAAATCAATAGCGTCACTATTCCTCAAGCGCTTGTCAATGATTCTTATGTTAATCAGAATTTTGTGAGTTCGGCAGACCACACAACAGACTCATTGGCAGATCGAATCCTTTTGGATGCAGTAGAGAGCATTTGCTTTGAGAATGGGATTCAAACTATTTCCCGTGCATGTTTGGTGACTTTAACTCAAATTATGCGTATCACAATCCAGAACTTTGCTGGTTACATCCATTCGCTATCGGTTCCATTGAAGCCAAAACTGGACAAAACGAATGAGACGAAGACTGCCTTACCGCTATCGGAAAATACAACGATGAATCCTGCTTGTGTAGTATTTGTCGCAGTATTCGTTCATTCCTAGACACAACATTTCCTGCTTCTTGTGTTTGCGCTGTTGTCGAAGCATACGTCACCATATACCCTTCTCCAATTCATGGAGAAGCATCTTGAGGCATATTCCCATCTCGTTATTATCGAGAACGATATTGTTAAGCTGTAGGTGAGATGTAGTACATACAAAGTAGCTATCCTGATATTCTGGATCAGCCACATTTAGTACATGACATTGATAGCCGAATCGATGATAACGTTTCTTTTACTTCTTTTCTGAGTGAAGTACATATGATGGTCTAATAGCATCTGTAGGCAAACCCTAAATCGAATCCAGATGAGTCACTCTCCAATACTCAGTTGCTGAGTATTCTAAACTCCTTCTTCTCTACTTTTGTTGTTTATTACAGGACACAAACATATCAAAAAGAATACATGGTTCCATTCATTGAAAACCCATCGAATTCAAAAACCGAATCCATCTTGTCTTCACCAGAAAGAGAGCTGACGATGAACTCTGTCATAAAGCCTCCAAGAATTGCAGCAATAGCCACTGGTGAGTGAACAATGGGCTGGGACCGAAGTCTCCACAAGGTAGAGTCAGGATTCCGAGCTTGGAGTTGCTCTTTATTTAGCCTTAAGAGAGTAAAATCGAATATGTTGAGATATATGATGTACGAATATGCACCATTTCCATATACAGCAAAAAAGGGGATGGTGAACGATGAAAACTGGATCTCTGCTAAGGAGTCACAATCCATGTTGCTGAAGATAACCATCGAATAGTGCACATAAGCTGACACTGAACAGTGGCTAAGAACGTTAATGGTAGCACGAGGATTCAATTCCTGTAATCGACTACTCACACACTCCGCTCTCTATAGATGAGTGAAATGGATATGAGAAACACATTCTTTCCAATATCACCCTTTCGTAGAAAGATGGACTCTTTATACTCATCCTCCGATACCAGAGTAGAATCCTAGAAATAACAAAGGGATGATGGAACTACAAATAAAGTTACATTGATACCAGCAAGAACAACATTCTTCAGGATCTAAAACATCAACATAGCGAAGCAACAAACCTCACAACACAAATAGTCACAGTTTACAAAGAGTATATCCGCTTTCATTATTCGCTTCTGAGTTTCCACTCCCCACACATGAATCTGTCGATCATACCTGCATATCAGTTAATATCTACACGAAGTACTGATCATAGTCAACTTGTTGTAATTCCAACTCCATTGCTAGTTCATATAGATAAAAAGGGCTAGATTATTGAAATAGGAGAATCACTATCATCATTGGTATGGCAGAAAAAGTAGAAATTCTACATTCCAAAAAACAGAAACAAGTGAAACATGCCGAAACGCTTCTCGAAGGACAATGTATATGATGAAAATGGAAAACGCCGTTTTCATGGAGCCTTTACGGGAGGTTTTGCTGCTGGATACTTCAATACAGTTGGAACAGAGGAAGGATGGACGCCTACATCCTTCATTTCAACGCGAGATCAGCGTGTAGAATTCAAACAAATGTCAAAGGAGGACTTCATGGATAAAGATGATAATCCTCTTGTTGGTCGGTCGTTGGAAACCCAAAACATATTTTCCGAATCAAAAGCTTTTTCAACACGTCAGATTCGGTCGAAGACAGAGGAGAAGGCTCACACAGTAAACGAGATTTTGAAGTCAAGGAGGCATTATTATGGAATCGGATATAAGCCAATTCAGGGATTATTATCAAGTGCCATGCTTCTTGACGACGATCGGAACCGAGTAATGCGAATGGGAGATGTTTTAAAAGGATCTACTGTGAATAGTGCAAATTTTGGTTTGGGTGCCTTAGAAGATGAGGATGATGAGAACATCTATGCTACAACGCAAATGTCGAATTACGATCGTGTTCTAGATAATAGCCACCATCGTTTGAAGGATCGCGAAGAAAACGAGCATTCTTCCATTTCTTCCAAACGGAGTGATATTGAAGGGTTTATATATGCACAAGAAAAGAAGAGAACGGAGGGTACTGTCTACCCTCCCCCACATGTTCCAAGTCGTTTTCGTGAGCATCATCTTTGGGATCGGCCGCTGACTTGGGATTGGGTGATTGTTAAGGGTGACAATTGATGATAGACGTTATATATAGAAAGGATTTCCAGGCCTACAACTGACCAAGGTCACGACTTCACACGCTTTACATCCGAAGAAGAGCGGAGAGAGCGACGAGTAGGGAAGAATGTAAGAGTTGAAAACTAGCGTCAAACGGTCTCAAGGGACCCAACTTTCAACTCGAAGTTTGTGTCTTCTAAAGAGGCAGCAGTGGATGAGAAGGAGTCAGCTCCAATTTCTCAGATCAAATCAACCCATCTAGTGTCAGATTGGAGACCTGCCAAGCTCTTATGCAAACGCTTCAACGTCCGCGATCCATACAAGCAATTGCCAGATGTGAACCCAACGGAGACAAAATCTAAAGGAACTACAGTTGATGAGTTGTTCGGTGCGAAGGACAAGCAGCAACCACGTTCAGATATGACTGCTGTTGTGGATTTGGATTTGGAAGAATTAGAAAAGGAGTTTGTGGATCCCTTACAGAATGTGAAGAAAGCTGACATCGATTTGTTCAATGAACTTTTTGGTTTTGGTGTTTGGAAGAAACACACAGCTTAGTTGTAGCAACGGTAGAGTTTCCAGTTCGAACAACTCTTGGGCTTCTCTCCCTCGTAGGCATCACAAATGTGAGCGATGACATTCTCAGGATCAGTGAACACCTTTCCATTCACCATTACGGAAGGTACATAAGAAAGAGTGGGAGTGATGTCTCCAGCGCGAAGCATCAGAGAATTTCCCTCATCTCCCTTAGCACACTCAAGAATAATAGAAGCATCAATAGACTCTGTTTTTGCGCATTCCTCAACAGAAGCATCCTCAAAGTCATACTTCTGTTGCATGCAGTTCATCATGTTGAGACCATGTTCAGGGAAATGAGCCAGTCCACAAAGTTCTACCTTGTTGGCATAGCACTCCTTGTCACCATGCTGGCACTGGAACTGAGGAGGATCCCGAGAAATGATATGAGCCTTTCCGTAAGGAACAATCTCTAGATCCGTAATCTCCATGATGTCCTCGGTGTTAACGAGATCCTTCAGACCATTGGCAGTAAAGTAGATACAATCAGGACAGAGAGCCTCAACAAGAGCTTTCACCTCGACTTTTGGTGCTGCAAGAGCACAGACAGCCAGAAGTGCAAAAACAGTAAAGTACTTCATCTTTCAATAATAAATCTGTTAATATGATATTAGTGTTCTGGAAACAACTGTCCCAATTAGTATTCTATCCTCTATTACTATCAGTATTAAGATATGTGTTCTCGTACAATTTGTCACTCAACAAAAATACTCAAAACTTATTCCTTTGAACCTTCATTCTCTGCAGTAGTTGGTTGTTTCTCTCCACTCTTTTCTTTCTCTTCTCCTTCTTTCTTCTCCTCCTTCTTCTCGATGCTATCACTGACCATTTTTATTAAGTCAAGATCGGAGATGATCTTGACTTTCTTCTTCTTTGCCGCTTTGTACTGGGCTCCTTCAGTGATTTTTCTTCCATCTTCCATCTCAAAGCCGGCAACAAGATAATTGGTCTTTCCACTTACAGAGGTACGTTCGACTCTAAGATCTAGTTAGAATCATAAATGACTACCCTCCATGATCAAAAATGAGATCACTAATTTCTTGAGCGGTGAGGTATCGACCTAATCCTGTTTGAACAAACGCCAATCCATCCAAACAATCAGGTTTTCCTTCTGGAATCGGATATTTGTCATGTTCTGGTGGTATACGAGCCTCCCCAAGGAATGCTGGCTTTGGTTTATGGACCATACGTTTTCTGTTTCCACATACCATGATTTCTGTTTATAACCATAATCTACTAAGTGATACTCTTATTAGAATCCTGTGTTGTTGTGGTGGTTTTGGATTTCTTGGAAGCAGGACTAGAGAGATAGTAAAACAATATAAGGACATACGCCTCATCAATAACAATGGGTCGTTTTAACTTTTGATATGGAGATGAGAACCCCGGGAGTGGAATCGTTCCTTTTGGCTAAATGTGAGACGAGAGAATCATCAGAACCGCAAAAAAGAAAGATGCGTTCATACTGGAGAATAATGAAATGTGCAAAAGATATGGTAGAGATAAGCAATTGAAATGGATTAATATCCACAACAGAATTGTAATAGAGAATTAATTCAATATTGATTACATAAATAGAAAGAATTAATTGGTGAGTCTATTTGATTATAAATAATACAATTGAATTAACAATAGACTTCTAAATGATAGAATGAATAAATATTGATGGATGAATCACAGAACACGTCTCTAATGTAGTCATTGATCTCTCTAAATGGGATATTTTCGAGCCTATCTTTTTAAAATCATTTCACATTATCGTTTCGTCCTCTGAATTAATCATATGATTTCTCATTGCTAATCGTTTCTCAGTTCTCTTTCTCGTCTACAATTAGTTAAATTAACGTTATTTATCTCAATGTCTTGTCGGTTGCACTTCTTAAGCATACAATGTCACTTTGACATGATTCTTATGAGTGATTCTTCTCGTAATAAGTAGACAGTAAGATCAAAGAGCCTTCATAGTTTACAATGGAGTTATGTGAAATCGAAAAACACTTGTTAGATAAGTTACATTTCTGAGAATGTAATCAATACTCTATCAACAAACATCTTGTTAAACTTTGATCTTCTTTCCAGCCGTTGATGTTTTGTTTGTCCTCATCGTATTCGTAGACTTTGAAGCAGGTTTCTTTCCCTTCGTACCACCTACTGGTTTCACTCTCTTACTTCTCAGTAATATGAACACGACAATAATAACGATCAGAATCACCACAAATATGATCAGTACAATTGCAGCAATGGGTATACACACTCCAGAGGCCTTCTGCCACTCTCCATCTTCACTTCCCAACACACAAGCACGCTTCTGAGTACCCACATAACTTCCCTGAGTAGCACAATCATACTCAGCCACTGTACCAACTTCAGTTACAGGGAACACTCCCTCAGCCATACACTGTCCCTTTCGCACTCGGATTGTCACAATCGTTTGAGCGGCTCCCGACTGATTCTCAGCATACACAGTGAATGATGTCATATCCATTGTATCAGTGGGCGTACCAGAGATCTCTCCTGTTTTCTCATTCAGACTCAATCCAGAAGGAAGGAATACTCCAGTATCAATATACCAACGTTCGACAATGTTTCTCACAGTAGGCACACCAGTCGTCACAGCCGTTCCCATCACAAACGCAAAGTTAGAAGGACGATAACGAGGATTGGCTGGGAGTCTTTGCACACACTTATCGGTCTTGACCCAACACACCTCCAGAACACTCACGATATGAATAACCTCTGTAACCAGTCTCACAAGAAGAAGGAGAGATTTGACCTTCACCCACTGAAGGATAGTTGCCAATTCCAGGACACACAGATCCTGAAGCCTTGCAGTATGCCATATGAACAGAACCCAGAACAGTTGTAGCTGAACCAGTATCAGTGACTTGCCATCGATATCTGCGGAATCCAGCCAGAGCCACATGAGCAGCAATCTGAGGTTTCTTTCGATTAGTCACAGACTGACTAAGAACATTCAGGACAGGAACTGGTTCTTCTCTGGGATCATCAGGATTGGAATAGCCATAGATATCAAAGCCCCAAGAAGTAACAGTGGTTGCTCCAACCATGTTGAATGAGTTCCATTTGCTTCCTTCCAGATTCTCAACAGTCCATTCAATATAGGTTCCAATCGTATTAGGCAACTGGCCTGTAGTGTAAGGATCAAGATCCATGATTCCAGCAAGAGTACCAGATGTTGGATTAGTGGAATCAAGAGAAGAATAAGAATCAACAACAGTAGAACAATCTTCAACTCCAAATACTCCAGTAGCATCAAACACAACAGGATCAGCAGTAGTACCACTCAAAGGACGATGAATCTCGAAACTGAATACATTACTGCCTTCTTGAATTCCAGCTGTTGCCAGAATCACATGGAACTTCGAGAACACAGTAGGATCATGATCAGTGATTGATAGACTACGAGAATCAAAGCCATCTTCAAGATTGAATCGAGCAACCAGATTTCCATTCAGATAGGCAGCCACTCCTCCAGAATACTTCACTCGAACATTCAACACTTGATAATCATTCACTCCACTCATTGTGAAACTCTTTCGGATATATGTTGTGATTGAAGAAGTAGTAGGAATGGCAGCAGCCTTGTATGTGTTCCAAGTGGAATCATCGAAACTCACAGTATTCCAATCACTTGACACATCACTCTGTATCACCTTCCAATCTGTGTATTCAATTTGGAAAGGGAAATATGTTGAGAACACAGTGGTCACCTTCACAGGCTTCGTTCCACTACTCATTTCCATGATATCCAACTCCATCTCTCCCAAATCAACAGTCAGAGTGTAACCAGTTCCAGTTGACCATCCATCTCCAAAGACATCCTGTCCTTCAAATGTGTAGATTCCATCATTCAAACAGAAATCAACATAGTAATACGTTTCCTCAACGGGGAATCGGTTAACTGATCTCAACACAGTTCCTGAGGTTCCTCTTCCCTGATACAGTTTCCATGAATTCTCATGAGGATAGGTATCAGCTCTGATACGGAATGTCATCAATCCCTTGCCTCCAGTACATATGATAACTGAGAGAGAGATAGTGGCAGTCACATCTCCTCCAGTCATCTTAGTAGCAGTGATGGTGTAGGTTTGAGCAGGACTCTCAGCGGTGGCAGTACCTGAGATCCAACCAGTGTAAGGATCCAACACAATACCAGCAGGAAGAGAAGGAGAGACTCGGAACTCAGAATAGCCACTTACATTCTCAGGAATCACTTCAGACATCTCAATACCTCTGAATATTGTGACTGAAGAATCATAAGTGAAGTTTGGAATATCAGCCAAGGTGTTATCAGCCAACAGATCCAGAGATTGAACTCTCCAACCACAAGAAGAAGGATTACCAGTACCAAAGTTCTCAAACTTGAATTGATTGTAAGGAGTATTGTTAGAGAAATAGATTCTTCGCTTCTGACCCAGAGTAGAAAAGGTGATACCAGTGACTTCCTTCAGAAGTGTCCATTCATCTGTTCCCAAGTTACGACCATATAGATTGAACTGACTGGCTCTGTCACCAGTACTGATTCCAGTGTAATAGTTCTGAATTTGAACAGAACTGATCCATTCACGACGATTGTTTGATAGGACCAAAGTCAAAGAATTTGCAGCACAGGATGAATAATAGAGGGAAGTTCCGTAATACATATCGAAAGCATTAGAACCATCTCCAGTAATTCCAGATGTTGTTGTAGTGAATTCCCAGATATGAGAATCTGATTGTTCTGAAGGCATCAAACGAACCATTGCATCGAAATAGGATGTGGTGTAACTGTCAGTAATAGCAACAATCGCAATAGCAATCGTGTTACTTCCAGATTGAAGGAATGT